>NC_046660.1:150756178-150800733 GCF_010883055.1 Belonocnema kinseyi
TGCAGGGCGTGCCATGCACACCCCGATCATTTAGCTCACATACTATCTAGTTGTCCAACACACGCGGGAACGACCTACATTCAAAGGCACAATGCGGCACTAGGAGTACTTTTTTACCATCTCTGTCACTCCCACGGCATTCACCTTAATATCGCTCCTCTAAATGCTCCTAGGGAAATTGAGTCATTTGTCGAGAATGGGAGGTGCCGCATATACTGGAACTTTATATTCTCGAAAATTGTTTCTGTTGCTCACTCAAGGCCTGACAGGCTTCTCCTTTACTTCGAGAAGCGAACCATGTTCGTTATCGAATTTTCGGCACCAGCTGACAAAAACATCATAGCCAAGGAGAATGAAAAGATAGAGAGGTATCGAGACCTTATAAGGGAGTTGCAACGATTGTACCCGGAATATTCTGTTAAACTGATCGTCCTTATCATCGGCGCTCTTGGAGGTGCCAAGCTTTCACTTGCCAATAGCCTCAAAAGTATCCCTGCGTGTCAACAATATGCTTGAACACTTTCGGGAAAAATGCAGAAGGCGGTTGTCCTTGGGTCACTCCGTGTTCTTAGGGTGCACGAGGCTTTTGCTGGATCGTCGTATTGATTCCTTTAGAGACTGTAACCACCTATCTCACGGTTGTGAGACGTGGTTATGGCTGAAATTTTACCGCGATTTCGCTGGAAGCGGGTGCAATTTTTCAGTTTAGCACCCGCTCCCGGCGAAATCCTGCGGTTGTCCTATTACAAATTTTTAATTATATATATATATTTGGTTTGGCTTATAACAAAGCCACCGAACAATTGTCCAGTGTTAGTCCCGAATGAGTTAACCCCCAAGTTGAGGTGTGACAACCGTGCCGAAAGCTGAATGTCACCTGGGTGGAGTGTGTCGAACGGTGACACTGGGATACCAGGCGACCTCTCAGAGTGAGCAGCTTTATCCTTGCATGCAAGGCTCTACAAGGATGGACGAACCCTTTCCCTAAGTGCTCGTAGGAACAGCAATGGTAGCACCGAACATAGTTGCGGCAAGTGCGGTTCAAAGCAATAGATATGCTGACCACACCCTAAAGCTAGGGGAGCCAATGAGGATGGGGTCAATGCGATTGATCGGCGGAATCTTGAAGCTTCTAGGTGGACGAAGCGACTCAATCGCGACTTTCCAGAGTGCGATGTTGCGAGTGTGTGCCCTGAATGGGGTCAAATGGCACGACTGCATGCTCTGTGGTGCGAGAAACACCCAAAGCTTTCACACTTTTTGCATCAACGTCTGCGAAACCATGCCGAATCACATCAAAAAAGAAGCTATGTAAGCGAAGCACCCACTTTATCACAGCCAGAACAACCCGGCAACAGAAAAAGAGAGGCGAAACTAAGACCAACCACGGGCAGGCACTCGATAGCGTGTGACAACTAACAATGTCACCTTTCGGAGAGGTGTCTTTCAGGCGGAAACCATGAGCCTACTCTTTTCCTCACATTATTCCCACTATCTCTCGCACTTCTCCATTTCGAAGGGTACGTTTGCGGCAAACTTGGAAATCGAAAGCATAACGTCTCTCATGTATTTTACATGGATTACTTAATGGCATCCCCGAAGACCTTGAGCTCCTTAATGGAAGCGCTACATGACACCTTCTCGCCTGCGAGATTAATAAGGTCAAATGTACGGATCATGAGACACTTTGCATCGTGAAATAATAATGTCTCGAGAAAGGCATATTCGGTTTTTGAGATATTACAAAAGAATGCTTCTATATCGATTACATGAATGGTTTTCTAGAAAATCATCGTAAAGAACATGATTACATGCTTTTAGTCATCAATTATTCATGAAAATCCAAGTCCATACACGGTCCCAATCTCTGATCAATGTTGAAGTTTGCTGGCCTATTGTCTCAATTTAAATAACGTACACGCATACTGTACACAACCTGACCTGACTAAAGTTTAGTGTACATCAAATGTAAGACAAATCTGTGATGCTGTTGGCACTTCGGTAAAACAGCGTCTAAGGAAAACTAAGGCCACGTGATGGGTCTTCGACGTGCATATAGTAACGATATGCCTGGATGCGATATATATTTTTTTTTCCGAAATGCACTCGATCCCAGCGAAATCACGGTAAAAGTTCAGCCATAACTAGGTCTCACGTCCGTGAAATAGGTAGTCACCGCCTGTGACGGAATCAATACGACGATATGGCAAAAGTCTCGTGCACAATCGTCGCAATTCCCTTATAACTCTGCTTTTTTCATTCTCTCTGGCTATAATTTTTTTGTCAGCTGGTACCGAAAATTCTATAACAAACAAGGTTCGCTTCTCAAAGTCAAGGAGAATAATGTCAGGCCTCGAGTTTGCAAGAGAAACAATTGTCGAAAATATAAAGTTCCAGTATATGCGGTACTTCTTGTTCTCGACAATTGACTACTTCCCTAGAAGTGTTCAGGGTACCGGCACGGGATCGAACCCCAGTCCTTCTGCTTGGAAGTCTGGCGCGCTATTGTCTGAGCCACCGGGACTCTTATCTAGGTGATTTAAGGAAAGCAAAAGATAGCTTACGATATTGACTGATCCTCTACATTTATGTGGAATATGTCGTGCATCCTCTTCTCGAGGAGCTGTTCACGGAAGTTCTTCTCCTGTGCTTTCTTAATTCGGGCTTTCAGGACTGAGTACTCGATATAAGATTTGATGCATTTTGCTCACCCCTGATACTACAGTTAAGACCAAATGTTGCAGCAGCCTCAGGCTCACTATACTAAGTATAAAAAATTACGAAATAAATAATGCAGCTGCGAAGGTACAATGCAAATATTGTGTTTTTTTAAAGTGTTGTGCTGAAAGAAACAAAAAGGAACATAATGAAAGTTTGATTAATTTTCTTTTCGCCCATTTAAATAGAAAATATAAGTGCCACATAATTTTGATATTATATCTTCGTAGCCTCATTATTTTTGTATACATTTTCAGACTGAACTCAGTTCTTAGCTAAGTTACTTTTAATTTATTCAATTATTTAGCAAATATCCAAAAGTGCCCCTTAATTTCGTTCATAATATATAATTGAATATCGCAATGAATTAAACAATTCATATATATCATGATCAATTATCTTCAAAAAGTAAATACCACAAATAAAGTATATTCATGGTGAGATACACTACCGACAAAAAGTTTAGGTACAGTTTCTTTAAATTTTTTGAAAATTTTGCGTCGAATCGGCCTAATTTAGAATTATTTTTATGAACCATGAGTAACTCCTAATCTTGAAATCTAAACTAAAAGCACGATTAAATATGGTAAAATTTCGAGTATTCATGAAAAATGTACACAAAATATGTTAATTTTTAATCTACTAACCCTTGAACTTAGTTTAAACAAGCTTTCTATCAAAGATGTTGTGCCTCTTTAGGTTAAACAATTGTTTTTCTTGATTATTTTTCTGCAGAACATAGAACGACGTTTCTTATATAACAATAAACTTATATCAGAGAAGATATTAGATTTGTTCTAATAACAATTGTTAGACCATAAAATAAGAATATGCTAGATTTTGCTAAGGTATTCTACATCTGATCTCTTATTCACAGACTTAAAATCTTAGTTTTTGAAATTAAAAACTGATGATCATGAACATGTAAGTGATCAACCAATGCAGTACCTCTTTTATCTCCTTTACGGTAATTTATGTGCTCTTTAATCCTAGTTTATACGTATGTACCTTTTTGTCTGTCATATATAAACGAAACCACATACACAAGGAATGCAGTATATGACGTGTGTTTTTAAATCGAAAAGAGTAGCATCTTTGTTATTAGAAAAGCATCTGAACAAATCTTTTTGGTATGTAAATACTTCTTTAGTGTTAGATTCTTTACAAGGATTAGTAAATGATCTGGAGAGTTCATTAACAAACGGCAAAATCACGATTTTGCAGTAGTTAAAGGCTTTTGAGTTCTGAATCTGTACATTAATATTGCTGACCTTTTTCTCTCTTTTATTAATGTATTTTTAATAAATTTTATAGGATAATCATTCTATTTTAGAATTTCTACAACTTTAAAAATATTATCATCTCTAAATTTTGGATCAGGTAATCTAATAGCCTTACCAGTAAGACTATAAATAACTTAAATTTGATCTTTAATCGAAATATTTCTTTTAAAAATTAATTGTCTACCTGAATTAGTGTCCTTACGATACCAATTTGTAACGAGTTTCAATATTATCGTAATGCGCGCATGTAAAAGCATCATCCATATTAGGTTGGGGCAAAAAACCAACATTGTGCGTCCAGGAAACGCCTGGGTGCGAAAAAGTGTCCCAGTCCAATCCGAAACTCAGCGCGCTTTGAAATTTTGAAATCGGATGATATCTTTAGTCTGTTCTTTGAGGGTGAAATCTCGAAATTTCACTAAAAAGCACTAAAATTTAAGGTTTTTCAAAAATGGGCTTGAAATCGATACCGATGCCTTCCAAGGGCGACTTTACGATAAAAAGTCATCAGAGGGTACTTAGAGGTCCGTACTGAATCGCCAAAGTCACCCCGTGCCAATCCTCATGGAGGGGGAAATGGCTCCGAATTGCATATTTTCGAGTAAAACGCTTAAATACTTGTGCAGCTCCTAGCTCACTGAGTTCTACTACTTCGAGTGACCCAGAGCTAACCACGTGGAGGTGGCTGCACATCGGGCTCCACCCACGCCTTACCCCACCAACCAACCATATGTAGAACGTGCTTATTTAAGGCTCAGAGTCATTAATTACACCCACAAAGTCTTTCTTAGTGTCAAATAAGTTGACAGTCTTTTGAGAAAGAAGTGTGACGCGTATCTGTCGGTCCCGAGCCTCGGGACCGATGCCTTGTCTGGACACCTCTGTTACCAGTCTAACAGTTCTTTTCACCGCTACTGTGTGACAAGGGAAAGATGTAAAGTCCCAGTCTGGTACCAAGCCATCGGCCATAGATAGCTTAGCAGTAAGTTCATCCTCTGTTATAGGAATTAAAACTGGAGGTGCGGTAAGTGAAACATCTGTCTGTTCCCAAGCAATCATTTCTGTGTAATCATTAGCTGCAAAATTAATTTTTGGCACAATATTGTATCTAACAGTTGTCTCTTGCATTTTTTTTTGCTTCCAGGATTTTGGTGAGTGCGTCTTGGCGAACGGTAAGCCTAGGGCCGGTTACCATTCCAAGAAGTATATTTGCTGGCATGGCAGAGAAGCCGTTTGTCTGAATGAAAGTGTTTACCACATTTCGGTACTTCAGAGGAAGAAACCTTGACAATTTGATTGCTTGGAAGAGGTGCCAACTCACATCAGCGATAGACTTATCCCGTCTGATGTGGAACCACTGAGGTACGTATACTGTGAGTAAGTATTCAACTAATACTTGCATTTTGTTTGTGGGTCTTTTTGTTGATATGTATAATCTCAGAATTCTATTTACAGTTGTTAGTCAGCGAACCATGTTGATGGGGCCAATTTTCCGGGAGGCCAGCTCAGGAGAGCACGCTCCGAACCGTATGGCATCTGATATCTCATAAAGATACCTTTATTCTGAGCTGAAATCAGTGGGCTCAATCTCAGGTAAGTCACACTCAACTTGTTTAAACTTTACAACATCGAGGGTCTCACAAGTTGGATGTTGTCCCCCTATTGGCCCTGAGTAATTGTGCGGACCAGAGGTAGGTCCGTCAATAAATACGAAAAGACTTCCGAACGGTAGCTCATTGAAACGTAATAGACAGACAACCCATTGCACGGGACGATCAAGTCGTTCCTCTAGTAGACGAATAATTCCTCCCTTCCAGCCCGTATTCGTATTTGTACCGTCACTGCCCACGACTACCACTGCATCGAAGCCTCCATTCAGTTCTGTTGTTACGTAATTATAAACAGAATCAAACTCATCTTGGGCATGGCTCGATAGTTTGACGACATGGCCTACGTATTTAGAACCTGGTTCGGCCACAAAAGATATGTGTTTCTCGTTAATAAATCCGGAGGCTGTCAATGTTTCGTCTTTCCGACTATCAAAGTATAAGCCATGAATAGAATCCTCATGGTGTGATTCCTCCTTCAACTTGGAGCCTATTTTAATTGTCTCGTGCCTTATCTTACTTTTATCTATGACTAGACACTTAGGTACTTTTTGAGAAATATCCGGGGAGATCATACCTGCTCGATTGGCAGCGAACAGTAGAGACGAGCTTAAATGTGCCGCAGCCCGTTGATTTATACCATATCTTTGAGCAACTACTGCTGCTTTAGATAAGTCAAGTTTGGCCTGCGATGATTTTCTCTGCATAATTCTGCGTGTTATGTCGTGAAAATCGTCATCATCGGTAGAAGCATCAACCTTTACCTTAATTTCAGGAGGAGGATTATCACCTTCACCTTCCTCAAAGAAGGAATCTAAATCTATATCCATATCAATCGTAGAGGAAGATGTGGAGGCCGATGCAGTAGGGACGCTTTCCCCATCCTCTCCCCGTTCAAGTCTGCCTCTTGTTGCATTACGTTCTGCTCTCTTATGTATTCTTTTTGTTTCAGAGATATCTACGCTGGCGATTCCCATGAGTCTTTTACCTCTTTGGTCAAGATAGAAGGCATGCTCTATGGCTGGAACCTTCTTTTCCTTGGGACAGGAGCATCTAGACAAGTCAACGCACTTACAAGCTTCTATGTTAGATAATTCAGAGCAGTACTCTTTGAAGGCGGCGATTATCTCATCCTTATCACTTTGAGAAGTTGTTTTACTCTTCACTGAATTTTTCAACGTAGTGTATTTTTTATGAAGATTTGTGAGACATTCTTTAATGCGCTGCTCTGAGACCGTTGGGATAGAAGCAGATTCTCAAATAACTATTAGTTTGGAACGGACTTCGTCGGCAATGTCTCCGAACGAAGGCTCCTTGTCTTTTTCTGAAACACAGCCCTTTTGCCTTCGAACCTCCTGACAACATCGCGAACGTCAGCCCTCGTTGGCAAAACGTTCGGACCAAAATCTTTTGGAGGGCCAAATATAGGGCACTGCACAAAGTCTCTCTTTGCGAATATCAACATGCTGTGGCATACAAACCAAAGAGGGGAGTGCAGGCAGAATCAGAATCTCTACCACCAAAAGAACCAACGACGAGACAATGAGAACAAGAAACTATAACGAGAACGTCAACTAGCACCTGCGAGTGAACGTACATTAGGCGTGAGCCGACAGTACGAGCCATTGACAGGTTCTGACAAGTCTCCACAACGTTCCACCAGAGGGAGGGGGGGGGGAGATCGACGACCGGGGGGGTCCAGCTTTAGTGTAGAGGTGGTACAGACGCTCGTGTGCTCGTAGACAGACATGACCCAAGGACCGCACAATTATTTAAGCGTTTTACTCGAAAATACGCAATTTTGAGCCATTTCTTTTACAGGCAGCTGGATGATTTTTTCACATTCGTGCATCAGGATAATATTTATTAATTTTTGTAGGCTTTTAAGCATACTATGCCAGATCGTTACTAATTTGAAAAATTCATTTTAAAGCTGCAATAAGAGTTGTCTATGCAACATTCATCGAGTTCTTAATATTGTTTAACAGGTAACATTGTCGGTTTTCTCAAATTATACCAACTTAATTTAATATTTTTTTAAACCAAATCTTTAGGAATATTAAAAAAAAGGAATTTTAAATTCAGTGAAACCAATTGAAAGTTATTTGGTATGTTGAAAGTTTTGATTTTAGCGATAAGATCCAAGCTTTTCTTAACAGAACTATTACTTTTTTTAATTGTTTGCTTTATAGGTAGGCTAACGAATTTAGATAATCAAAATAACGGAAATCCAGAAACAGAAGTGACTGGTCTCAAAAGATTTTTCTGTTTATGGACCATAGGCAATCCGTAAAATTTTGGAGCAACTGAATTGTCTTTCTTTTCAGTATGTTTTTCTCTAAAGGTATGTGGACGATATTTTCACATGCGTGCATGAGGATAATATTCATCAATTATTAGAGGTGTTTCATGCATACCATCCTAAAATCACGTCACAAATTTCGTTTTTCAAGTATAGCGTATAAGATTATGAGTTGGCCCGGAAAATATAATGTTTGTTACAGTGTGAACGCTGGGCCTTGAGAGCGTTAATTTTTATACAATTGTAATTATTAAAACTTTAAACAACTTTTGATAATCATGAAATGTGGATTTTATGCGATCCTATGTAAACAATTATTTAACCTGAAGAGGCTTCACGTCTCGAAGCGAAGGCTTGTTTAAAATAAACTTTAGGATCAGTATAGGTATCAAAAACTTACACCTTTGTATATATTTACTTCACTAATTAACAACTAACACCTACTAATATTCGTGAAAAATATTTAGTCATGTACTACAAAATCACGGGAAGTTTAAACTCCGATATTCGTCGGTAACCTTTATTTGATATGAGATGCAACGTCAGATTCCCTTAGAGATACAATGACATATATTAAAGCTGACATAAAAATCTGATGATATGAAAACTCTTGACTTTGCAGCTATATAATTTTTACTCGTTCATTAAATTATTTTGAATGTAGGCGTATTGGGCTAAAGATATTCGGCGTTTTCGGTTAAAAGCTCAAAGGAAATGTTCCTAAACTTTCTGTCGGCAGTGTGAAGTTACAATGCTTTTTAAGTACTTAAGGGATATATAATGGTCAGTACAAAAATAAATGCGGTACCTTTAGGTGAATTGAAACTGTTCGTTATTATTAATGCAAAAACGTATAATTTTTTTAAATTTGTACTTCTGTCGGAAATTATGATCATGGCTACCGCGAGCGGTATTAAAAATAACAGCCGATTTTTTATAAAATATATTTTATACAATCTTTTAAACCTTATCTGTAATTTAAGCCGATAAATAGGATGTATGAAAAAGCCTTCAAGGTATTTAGCAAGTTAAAGTCAGGGTACAAAATTGGAGAAATTCATTGAAAACATTTTTAAACTATGTGATATATCTGCTTCCACAAATAAAGAATATCTCTACTAGGGGTCATTTCACGCGAAATTTTATAAGCTTTCTGACCGTTCAGAAAAAATTTCTATATGTATTTCCGCCTCGGTAGTGTAATAAATAATATAAACTTTATTCCATAGAGTGAATACTTATTGGTCTTATATGGTAATAAAATCATATAAAGATTTCTATAAACCGGGAATTGAATTCGGATTGACTTATTTTGATGATCCTGGTGTGAGCATCCCTTCAGCGGTTACTTTATGGGTCGCTATGAGTGGTGAGTAATGAAATAATTGTATTTGCTAAACATATATCTCTATTCCTCTAATGTTGCAGCATATCTGCTAAATATGTCTTCGCCAAAAATACTTCCATATTTTCAGAGGAAGCAGGAACTGCATGACGAATCAATTTCAGGTCGGCAACATGTCAGAGAAGTCAGGAACATGTCAGGGAAAATAGAAATTAATATGTTTTAATATTATTTTGGAAGCACTTCCTAATATCAATTTAAATATTTTTTCAATGTTCATTCTTTGAAAATAGAATTTGATTCTTAGTTTTTTATTTGTGGTTATTTATGGTTATTTATTTATTGATAGTTAGGATACATGTCCTTTATTTAATTAATCCATACATTTTCAATATGGTGTCTTGTGTCAAGGACTCTGTCGCGTTGTGTCGCATATAATTAATTTTCCTGTTGGCTGATTTTTCCGATATATTGATACTGAGTTTGTGGAGGATGTGCTTAGAGTCTCTGTCAAGTGATTTGGATATGATTTGAATAATATCCATATTATTCTTGAGTGGGGTAAATGAAGGTGTGGTTGTTGGATTTCTATTCTCAAAATGTTATGAAGTGTTAGAACGTGAAAAACCTTAGAATATGTTAGCGGTTGGGTGCTGTATGACCGTAATAGTGAAGTTCCTAGCACTAAAGGGTTTAAAATCGTATCATAGACCGAAACGGAAGTTTGAAGTACATTGATAAAGAGGGATTGATTTTCATTTGGTGAAGTGATGGTTCAGTAATACACGTGCATGTTGGTTGATACACTGGCACATAACAGACCTGTGTGTACGTTTTCTTAGACCAAGATACTATTTTTTTCGCGGTTGGAATTGATGGAAAACCTGGAGAAATTATTCGATCGATACCGGGGGTTGAGGTGTGTCATTATAAACAGGGCAGAAACATCTGATTGATAATATTAAAAAAGACTACATGGTCATTAATGGGAGGATTAAAAATATGGAAGGTCGATTTTCTGCATTGGTGGAGCGAGTTAACCAGTTAAAAATTACAACGAGCGAAAAAATACCCCCGGTCCAGGATAGTGCAAGTAATTGCAATTTCTGTATACATGCATTAGAAGAGTGTAATACCAGAAGAAACAAACTCATCATTTTCGGTGTGGCAGAAGTTGACGTGGAGAAAAACGACACTGCACATAAGAAGGGTGAGTCTGAAAACTTTTGGAAAATTATAAAATGTTTTGACTCTGAGTTTGTGCTGGAAAGTAAACAATTAGATAGAATTGGCAAAATATTACAGAACATGACGAATCCGAGGCCAATCAAGTTAATCTTAGACACGGAGATTGAGGCTAGAAACCTACACAAAACTATATTTACAGTATTGAAGGGCCCAACAATGGGGATTCAAAAGGGAATCAGATGCACTCCAGACAGAACAAAAATGCAGAAAGAGGAACTTCAGAATCTACATCAGGAGTTGACCAAGGGAATGTTAGAAGGTGAAGCGGATGTTCGAATTGCATATCGGCAAGGAGTACCTGTCATAATCACAAAAGAAGAAAACTCTGGTGAAAGACAAGGATGTGGAACGAGAGAAAAGCTAAGTATTTACTATCAGAATGTTAGGGGGTTCAATATAAAGACGGAGAAGGTTCGTTTGTTTTCAGATACTAATAACTTTGATATACTTTTATTAACAGAAACTTGGCTGACCGTAAGCGTTTGCTCCATAGAAATATTCGAAATACAGTATGTATCACAAGAGCGTATACACCATAATAGACGATGCTGTAGGCAAAGGCGGCTGAGTCCGGGGGTTTTCATTAGTGGGGATAATCCCTTGTTTCGTCATTTATCAGACCTTTCAGTGGCGTTTATATAGGAGGATAGCGACCCCAAACATCGCTGTCGGATCTTTACACGGTGTAAAGAGAAAAATGGCATCACGACTTTGGATTGGCCTTCACAGTCTCTAGATGCCAATCTAATTGAAAATGTATGGTCTATCATAAAGAGAAAGCTTCAGAGGGAGCGCGTATTCAACCTGAAGCAGCTCTCTTACCAAGTTCGTAAAATATTGAGGTCGCTTCCTGCAACTTACGCCGAAAATCTCGTAAAAAGTATGCTACGAAGACGTCAAGCTATACTCAACAACAATGGAGACTAGACGATTTACTAGGTACTGACGAGAAAGTACAACTGATGAACTTCATAGTACTATAAGATTTTTTTAAATTCCATAAATCCATCTTCCAGATATGGTGTAGACGCTTTTTTGATACAGACTATAAATAAAAATACTTGCTACAGAGATGATAAAATTGGGAAAAGTGGTGGGGAAACTTATAGCAATAAATACAGATTTCAAGTCAATAGAAATACTATTGATTAGTTTGAAAAATCATTGCCATAACATAAATATTGTTACTACATAAATATTTAAAAACTTCTATTCTGTAATTATAGTTGTTCTATATATACCTCCATCGTTAAAGTTTGACGAATTTTTGTTATTTACAGAGGAAATGGCTTTCTTCGCATCATTATATCATGAGAAATTTATTATTGCTGAAAATTTCAATATAAGAAACTACATTGATTCTTGTGAATTTTTTCTTTCAGATATTAGGGCGGATTAACTATGCGAATTTGCTGAATGTATGCTTTTAACCCAATACAACAAAATCTTGAAGAATAACAATAGGTTTTTAGACTTAGTTTTTGCGAATACTATGTGTACAGTAAAAACTAGTTTAGATAATAGGGTGAATGAGGATGAGCACCACTTTGAGAGCGATTATGTGGAAGATCAAGATATGGTAGATGAGAAATGGTATAATGATTTGGTAGAGAAGTATTTTTGGGAACAATATACAAATTCTTCATACGCGAGTAGAAAATGCAATAAGAAAGATGAAGTAAACTAAAGACAATTATTAATAAAATTACGTGATCTTAATCTACGATACAATCTTGTTATACTAATTAGGAATTCCATAAGATATAGGAATCACTATGTTCAGTTCGCAGGTCACTCTTCTGAAACTTATCAGCTTAAGTCAAGAGTTCCGCAAGCCTCAAATTTAGTTCCTATTTTTTATATTGCCTATATTAGCGATATAAATGATAAGATCTCATCGAAAATGATATTCTATGCGGACGATACAAAAATACTTAAGACAATAGAACAAATAGGTGACTGTGTGCAGCTACAGTATGATCTGGAAATTTTTCATGAATGGTGCATGAAGAATAAGCTGACGCTTAATCTAGAAAAAGGTTCAGAGGCTACATACTCTAGAACTGTGAATCCAATAATCTTTAATTACGAAATCAATAACGCCCAATTAAGTAGAGTAGAATACACGTGCGATCTAGGAATTATTTTAAACTCGCAATTAAGATTAAAGATCATATTGAAATAATGAGTAGACACGCCAGAAAAATGCTTTGATATTTGTTCAGGACGTGTAAGAGTTATAAGAAAAGGGAAAAGTTAATATTTGTATCAAATGCTGAGATACTCGAAAAGATACAACAGATATTTTTGAGGTATTTGAAGTTTCTACACAATAGTTTCTACTCAATAGACTTCATTTTAGAGTGCCTCAGTTCGATACACAATCCCAAGAGCCTTTCTATGTTAAAATTGATAAGGCAATTATTGCTTATAAGTCTCCAGCATAGGATATATGTCGGTTAATGAATGATCTGTGTAAGACTTTCACTGAATCATTTGATTTGTTTAACTCAACAATAAGTAATTTGAACGCAATTTCAATCAAATGTATACTAAGAATAAATGCCCACACGGATTGAGATATCGTGTTTAAAATTTGACAGATTAGGTAAAAAGCACTAAAGAACGTTTGTATACGTCAATATGTTTATAGTTTTAAAGAAAGTTTATTTATAAATCGATGAAATAGGATATTACCATTCGAGTTATAGCACTTTGTAGATAATTTTTGGTTTGATGCATTTCGGATTGTTTGGTTCGCGTATATTGAACACTGACACCAATTTTGGACGAAATCGTCTAAACCTTTAAAAAAATTAATGTAAGCAATAAAATTTGCACATTCGTTGAAAATCAACAAATAAGTATCTGCACACACGTAACCTATCAATATTTTTGGAGCATTTTTAGCGACTTCTAGCGGAGAAAAAAAGAAACTTTGAACGTCGATAAAGTCGAGATTACGTGACTAAGTTCGTTCATGAAATTTTTGTGTAGAATGATTTTCATTTTTTTTGGTCTTAAAAATAAAAGATTAATTTCAAGTGGGAATCATAGCAACACAATAAATTTGTTCAAATTAACTTTTCGGAGTTTTCCAACCAACTTCAATAATTCTTGACGTCTTATTTTTGATGCTGAATCGATCAGCTGATGACTATTGTTGACAGTGAACCAACCGGCGGGGCTTAGCATCGGACTCGCCTTGTCTTTCGCCCCCAGGCGAAAATTTATTATTATTGGTTTGGTATAACTTAGAATTGTTTCACACCAGTACCAAAAATCCACAAGAATATATAACCATTCTAAAATTTTTAATATTTTCTGAAGATGAACATTTCTCAAGATGGGACTTGGACGGATTTTCGAGTATCACATTCTAAGATGTTCCTCGATTTTTTTGTAATCGAGGCATCTACTTTATCGACGTTCAAAGTTTCTTTTTCTCTCCGTTAGAAATCGCTAAAACTGTCCCAAAAATAATGATTGTTTACTTGTGTGCAGATACTTATTTGTTGATTTGCAACAAATGTGCAAATTTTATTGCTTACATTAATTTTTTTAAGGTTTAGACGATTTAGTTCAAAATTAGTGTCAGTGCGCAATATACGCGAACCAAAAAATCCGAAATGCATCAAACCAAAAATGATCTGCAAAGTGCTATAACTTGAATGGTAATATCCTATTTCATCGATTTATAAATAAACTTTCTTCAAAACTATAAACATATTGATGCATACAAACGTTCTTTAGTGCTTTTTTATTTAATCTGTCAAATTTTAAACACGAAATCTCAATACGCGTGGACACAGTGAACACCAAAAAAAATGCTCATAACCGGGGACTAGTTTGGTCATGTGATCACGAAGAGCATGCCCTTAAGGCTAAAAGAAACATGCTGCCATGTAAAGGGCATTTTTCTGTCTTCTTTCACTATTTTGCCTGGCACTTTATTGAAACCTTATTCGCTTTTATAATATTTTCCTGGCAGGGAAATTCGCAATTGGAAGATTCAATATTGTGGCCACCCTGAATGTTGAAAATGACGTAGCGGTAAACGTAAAGATTTTCAGTTACGGAACTAACATACTTAAACAGTGGCCGCCAGCATTTGAGGTGACAAGAGTCACCTTTGTTATGAGAAACAGTGTTGACGGACCAGATGTAGTGATTCCAGAAGAACATCATTTGCATCTGGCTCGCGATGGACTGAGACTGATGCTGGCAAGTTGAGATTTTTTTTGAGTTTACTAAGAAAAGAAGCTTGCATACCTTCAAGGTAGCCAATTATGAGAACCACAAGATAGACTTTGTAGCCTCGGTACAGTCTACTCAGCTGAAAAAGAAAAATTTGATATTTCGCCCGTTTGTCTTACTCCTTTCCCGTGATATTACTATGGGCTGGTGCAGAGAATTTAATCACGTAAATTCTCTTGGTCTTCAGATCTTGAACGAGAATTTCAGGCCTTGTAGCACTGATACTTTTAGTGGCGGGGAATGGAAAATTCCAGTAAATCTTACACTGATCATTCTCCACAACGGACTCCAATTCCCCCTGGGTATATGGAAAGCCGGGCTTTATATCAACACGATAGAAATGCCGAAAATGTTAAAATAACACTTTTAAAGCCGCTTTGTGTCTCCATGTACCCGAAGCGTGCATACCTTAAGCATCCACTGAGAACACGTCCAAGTGTTTCTGGCTCTTGTTTCCACGTTCGGCAGTTGGTATCGTCTACAGGTACATTCATTATACACTCATGGTAAACCTAATATGTCTACCATATAACGCCGACTTGACAGGCAAAAAGAAATGCTTCAGTCTCCGATCTCAATCTAGCAGATTTGAGAAACATGTGTGACCCATCGACAGCTCTTCTCTACGTAAAGTGCCGTAGAATTTACCATGAAGGGGCATGTCAGCATGTTCTCTTAGTAGAAGCGAATGTTCTTCTTCCATTATACTATAAACGAGGTACTATAGGTCAAATTGCATTTTTCTTGTTTAAACTCTATTATAGCGAGAAAGAATAGAGATAACTCAAAAAATAAAAAAATAAATAAAGGTCATGTTACGTGGATTAAAGGAACATATGTAAGAATGCTTACATTGATTATTTTAGGGGTTGAAGTAAGGGGTAAAGTTGAGCATGTTTAAAAAATCGATGACCTTTTGCTTTTCTTTTTGCTGAATTTCAAAGGGAAGTCATGATATCGAAACAATTTTTTTTTAAATTGTAGTAAGTGTAATGCAGATTAAGGGAAAAGTTATTAGGATAGCATCAACCCCTAAATTGGGGGTTGAAATAAGGGCTAAGTGGCTAAAAATAAGAAAATTTGTTGGAAAACACTGTAAAGGGTTTTCGTGGGTGTTAAAAACGATTCTAGTAACCATTTCTTTAAAAATAAATGTAATGTAATTTATTCACACATTTTGTAAGTTATACAGAGTATTTATATAAAAGTGAGATTGATGTTCGAACGTAATTATCTACGACTAACCATCTTATCTTACTATAAACTATAATTAAATAAACAGAAATTGTAATTGTTAGAAACATAGATTAGTTTTCTGACAAAACTAAGAACAAAAAAACGAGATAATACAAAAGTTTGTTGAATATAACAACTGCTTAAGAGTGAAAGTGAGCATAATTTTGCAATCACGTAGGGTCATGCAACATATGAAATATTCTTTTATGTTTGAAAATTAAGGGTGCATACATAACGTTTCTTACTAAAATATTACTATGGTTTGAGATCCTGTCTAAGTATTTCTCAGTAATTTTGTGGACATAATCTTTTATATATTCGACATGTAAGCATTTGTGCATAACCTATACTATGGTATATTTATTAAATTGAACTATGAGTCTTCAAAATTTATTTTGAACTACTTGTCATTTACTATAGTTTGTATCGCAGGTGAAACTCCACGCTGGGCAAGCATATGTGATAGCAGGTCTGACTATTATTTTGTAGATTAAGATCTTGTTATATAGACTTAACTTGGATTTTCGATTTAACAATGGACTTAGGGTTACTAGATTTCCAGTAGCTTTATGTGAGGTAACGTTTACATGTTTCGTGAAGGTAAGTCTTTTGTCGAGAGTCCCTTCTAGACAGATCACAGTATCAGACCAATTTAAAAATGTATCCTGTATTTTAATTGCGTCATTTATAACCGGTCTACTATTTTTAAAGATGATAGCTGGTGTTTTTTTTTAATATTGATTTTAATTTTCCATTTATTTAAATACTTCATTAATTCATTCGCAGCATTTTGTAATCTATTAATTATTGTATCTATTCTCTTAGCGGACGTGTATAAGGTTTTGACGTCCGCGAATAGTCCTATATATAAATTTTTGGTAACAGGTACAGAACTTAGTTGTATGATGAATAATTGTGGTGCAAGAACAGAGCCTTAAGGTACTAGAGATTTAACATGCTTTATTTCTACGAACATTTCCCTATTTCTAATGTATGATCTTGTGATAACTGTGCAGTAAGGAGGAAACCTATATTGTCTGAGTTTATAAATCAATCCGTAAATCCAAACTGTATAAAAAACTTTTTCGACGTCGAAGAGCAGTGCCCCAGTATGCATTTTGTTGTTAAATTTATCAGTTATATGATTGGTCAGCCTCACTAACTGATTTACTGTGAAGTTTTTTAAAATAATAGAAGTTATTCCATCATGACCTGGTGACTTTTTATTTTTAATCGTTTTAAGTACTGTACTAATTTCAGTGGGAGATACATAATCTATTTTATCAGTTAATAACGATGTATGTTTTTTTAATTTGTTCATAGTTCTAGATACTTTTTTATTGTGGTCTAGTGAGCGAAGATTTTCATTGAACGTGCTGATAGAAGAAAAATAATCTACCAGCGCTAATCATTCCACTGGAGTGCATTCCAATTTAGATATAATATAAAAATTTAAGTTTCTGTTTTGATCTATTTGTTTTCTAAAGCCATCCCAATTAGCATTTCTGTATTCATATATTTTTTGAGCAGGTTATAAAGTTGTTTTGGTATTGATAGTAGTCAAAACAGGGTTGCGATCTGAATTAAGAATTTGCAAAGTTGTGGGTCTAATATAATTTTTAATGTTTTTTAATAAAAATAAATCTACAAAACAATTCCAATTGACATTTCTTGCATTTAAGTCACTCATGACTACAACTTTCGAATTTAAATGAAATATTTTTGTTAGTTCACTTCTACAAATTGTGTTCTTATGAGGAACGTATACTTGAATTCAAACAACTTTACTGTTACCACATTCAATTTCAATGCCGACGGCTTCTATATTAACCAGTTTAAGCATTTTAATTGAATTGTGTTTAATTTTATTGTTGATTAGGAGAGCTACACCTACCCCGGCACTATTTCTATCTACATTATAATTTAAGTAGTTAGGTACCTTAAGCTTAAACTTGTGATCAATTCTGGTTTCACTTATCCCAATTATGTCTAATTCTAGATCCCTAATTATGTTATTAGTTCATGAATTTTGAATTTAATAGAATTTGCTTTCCACGTTAAAAGTTTAATATTTTGATTCGGGAGTTTCATTACTCAAGTAAGGCCATAACTCCCTCAATAATATAACTTAGTCTAATGACGCCATCGTTGGTATTTTTCATTTTAGTGATAGTAGACTCAGCAATATTAAGTATTCTACCTACATTTAAGTTGACTAAGAAATATTTGATATCCTTTAACACGTCACCTATGGAGAAATCCTCATTAACCTTCGGCCTTTCTTCATCGTTTAAACCCTCATTAGATCCTCTCTTGACGACGTTCCTGAACAATGATGAATTTGTGTTCCTACTACTTTCTCTCTTTCTTATTTTAACAATTATTCTTTCATCAGTCTTCATTACTGCTATCTTCAGACTCAGTCCTCTGCCTGAAAATGCAATTTTTTTTGTTAAATAATTATATTCAATATGATAATTATTATTAAATGTTTTTATCTTACCCTGCCACCAAAAAGCGTTTAATCTCCTTAGGAATTGGTCTTTTCTTATGCATGTCCAACCTTCTTTCCAATATAAACCATTGATATGATCGGGTCAGACAGGTATACTGTTCTATTGAAAGTGTCCAGGATAGTGTTTTCTCTACTGCTTCTTCTGGAATGTTCCTGAATCGTCTCTCTGTTAATTTTGTGCATACTTTTGAAAGCATCTTCCGCATAAAACGCAATAGGCATGGGAAACTGCCTCGAAATATCAGGGACATGTTCTAAAAACGTATGCACAGTAGGGTTCATGCGAGCCCATGGTTATCTTAGATAATGGAGTTTGTAAGCTAAATTACTAAAATTGATAAGCTCATCTACTGCAATCTCCAAGATACTTCTATAAACCTGTATGATGGTAGCGAGATTGCAAACTAACTGCTCATCAATAACTAGAGCTTTGGCAAAGTCTTCGGGTCTGTCAAGAAATTTACGAGCAAGATTTCGATAGTTCGACGTTCCTTTGCCTTGTATTATTTAATCAACTCTTATTTTAAAAGCATTATATAATCTATCTTTCACTTGATCGGCTTGCAACCTAACAGACTGAAATTATTATATTGCATATTAATATTAATTAATATATAATTGAAAAAAATTTCATTTAAAAACCTACCTTTTATGTTTTTGATTACATCCCATATTTTGACTTTTTTATACGCAATATGAAGCAGATGGTCAACAATTTTAATTTCGCGGTTTAAAAGACCTAAGCCATGGGATAGTGATCCTTCCTTTGGTGTGAAGTCTGCCTTTTTATTGTTGAAATTGTGGGATGCCTTCAGACATTTTGGGCATCTTTGAGTAGCTTTATTTCCTGCACTAGCGTTAACATTTGTTCTATTGAAAAGGGTTCTTAACACTGAAAATTTAACCTTAACTGTAACACCGTGGCCCATTGTAAATTTGAAAGTCTTAAGATATTTAATTTCCTCGCCCAAACGATTGTACTCTTCTAGAGCATTTGATAAAGTCGCATACACAAAATGACAAAATGCATCGCATGTGTAAAACATTGAATCTTCTATTTAGAATTTCATAAATTACTTTGAAATTTATAGTGAAAGGTAAGGTTTTTCATTTACGTTATTATTAAGTTTGATAAATTAATAGAAATGAAACCTCTGAAATATTGTAATCCTTTGGCCGACATTCTCCTTTAGCAAGTACAAGAGTATTTCAACAAGGAAATATTCGACAACCCCTATCTTTAGTGTCTTTCAGTAATATCTTATAAGAATTTTTTGATACTTTAAGCTCCAAGCACGGAGCTAAAGCTGATTCATTGGCGTGCCTTTAAACTACATATAAACTGTTATTTTTGGTGTCTTGATTACTCGACTGATCAATTTCCGTCCATTCATTGTCAAATACATCATTTTCTAATCTCTTCTTAAGAATATTTAAAGCTACTTCTAATACTTTAACATTATCGTAGAGTTCATTATTTGACAGTTCCTCAGCACGTAACCTTATTGTACTGCGAGAAGCTTGTTGTATCACAGTAGGTTTTCTACCAGCATTTTCTCTGATTCTAGGTGTTTTTCTAGGTTGCCCAGGGTTTTTGGGTGTTTTATTTCTTGCACAACGCATTTTTGCTGTACTCTAACTTATTCGCGATTGTACTATTTGTTTTTATTTCATATTCTCAGGTATACCCAAAAACAACTGAGGTTCAAGAATAAACAACTTTCATTTGCAACGTTACCATTTTTTTCAATGAATATATTTTTTAATTTCATACAATTTTGAGATAGCCAATTATATTGTTATTTTAATAATTTATGGATACAATATTGGTACGATATTGCACCAATAATTTATTTAAATAATAATATAATAAGAGACAACTCCATGAGTTTTTTATTATAACTAGTTAAAAAAAGTATAGATATTATAATATTGTATTATAATATCTACATTTTTTGGATGCAAAAAAGTAAGAAAAAATAGATTATTGTTAGCGCATGTTTCTTAAAAATAGTGAAGTCATACTTACTGGAGAATTATAAATAATTTGCTTGATTTGTACCATATTCTCACACAATCTAAATTTCACTAATTGTGTTGCAATTGTATTCTGCGATATTTCGCGTTTTCAGATTCTCGCCAACCATTTCCACCTCCTTGATAGGAGAATAATAGCGAAAAACCATCCATAAAGTTAAGGATTTTAAAGAAATGGTTACGAGAATCTTTTTTACCACGCACGAAAACCCTTTACAATGTTTTTCAGCGAATTTTCGGATTTTTAGCCAGTTAGCCCTTATTTCAACTCCTAATTTAGGGTTTGATGGTATCCTCATATTTTTTTCCTCAATCTGCATTACATTTACTTCAATTTAAAAAAAATCTGTATCGATATCATGATTTCCTTTTGAGATTCAGCAAAAAGAAAAGCAGGAGGTCATCGATTTTTTAAACATGCTCAACTTCGCATTTATAGGAACGGCCAGAATATTGGTCGTCTGGATCTTATTCTTAGATAATTTGAAATCCCAAATTTTTCTGAGAAATTTCTTCAAGGGCTGTTTTTAACACACGGACACAAGGATTTTAAGGACCTCTTTTGTAAGGCAAAGAGTTTAAGGTCGTCCATCTATCAAAGGTGGTTGACCTTAAATTCTCTTCTGTTCGGCGGGCCACATAGGTATCCGGAGCTTTTACCTCAGGTCACAATAGATAGAGGCAAAAGGGAGATGCAGGAAAGTATCGGACTTTAAGAGTCGCCTTGAAAGACCCCCCTCTTATATGTGACATAGCTGGTAGTCACTTATCATTTTTTGAAGGTGTTATGACAAATCTTGTCCGCTACAAGAGCAAAAGCTGTTTATTATTTTTCACTAGTTTTGATGCACCTTCAGGCACTCAAGGAGCTTAATAAGTAGCTCATGGTTCATGCTATCGAATGCCTTTCGGTACTCAATACAAGCCATGGACAGATTGAGTCGATACCTGATAGAATCCTAGTTAGTACACCTGCCTATTAACAGGTTCTCTCTGCAACCTGCCAGTCTTCTCTTACATCCGTGTTGTTCAACAATTGTATACCATAACGGCTCGATAGATGTTAATATCCTCTCTGAGGATGCCAGTGAATAGCTTGTAGCTAGTCTTTAAACAAGCTATGGGCCAATAGTTCTTTGGACTTGACAAGTCTCCGGTTTTGGGGATCAGTACCCTGCGTCCTTCTACTAACTACTGCGGGATGGATTTTTCTCTCTTTAAGAAACTAGTTAATATATGAGTTAGATTTTTTGCGTAGAAATGAAATTCTTTCACCACAATTGGTCGATTTTATCTGGCCCTTGCGCTGACATGTTCTTAGTTCTCGCGATAACTTTACTCACTTCTTGAGCAGTAATTAGTGGACACTCCTTTTCTGTTGCACATGCACATGCACACGATCAATTAATTTGACAGTCCAGATTTCAGGAACAACGATTTGCTAGGCACCAACATATTTAACCTTATGAAAAAGGACTCCCTCGTGAATCTCAAAATCTCATCCAGTTCTATAGTTTCAAATTTCCCGTCTGGATTTCGGCTAAAAAAATTGGCAACAACGTTATCACGCCCCGAGTAATGCTTCACTTCGAATTCATATTGTTGTAATGCAGTACTCCTTCGAGTGATTCTAGAATGTTGATGCATCGCACTTTGCATAAAAGTTAGTGCCTAATGATCGGTGATGATTTCAAACTTTTTTTCTATCAAAAACGTTCTTAACTTGGTGAGAGAGTACACGATTGCAAGGATCTCTTTTTCTGTCGTGATATAGTCAACTTCTGCGGCATTGACACATCTGTAAACTAACGAGATTATATGATGTCGACCTTCACTATTAATTTGATATAAAATACCGCTCACACCTTTATTAGCTGCATCAGTTTGTAACGTAAACATCGTATCCGGTATATAATGACCAGCATCATATAACCAGCAAAATTATGTTTCAATGAGACGAAATCCTTTTTATGCTCATCAATCCAAATCCACGGGTTTTCACTCTTTATAAAATTTCGGAAAGGATCGGTAAAATTAGCGTGACGCACATTAAAATGGCTATCGTATAAGCACATGCCTAAAAAATGTTGCAATTGAGTTCGATTTTTGGTTCCGGAAAATTTCTGATCACTTCAAGATGATCTGAATTGGGTCGAATTCCGTCAATAGAAACAGCGAAACCCAAATAATCTACCGACGTGCAACAAAAAACAGATTTGGACAATTTTAGTGTATAATGGTTATCTTGCAATAGAGTAAAAATTGATTCGAAAGCAGTAAAATGATCCAATACCGAGCTCTTAGTGACTATCTATATGTCATCAATGTATGTAGTTAAAATCGAATTAAATTCATTTCCTAATGTTTGGTTCAGTGATTAATAAATCCGGAACCCCCAGTCTTTAACCCAAAAGCTATCTGGCGAAATTGTTACAATTTACAATCATAAAGGAATGCCGTATATTGTGGAGACTCTTCCTTTAATGGAATCTGCCAGTACCCATTGGTAATATCAGTGGTCGACATATTACCAACACCATGGCATTTCTCCATTAACTCTCCAATAATTGGGGAAGACTCATTGCCCGACTCAATTATATTGTTTATATATCGCGCATCCAAACAATTCCTACTTTTACTGTTTTTTTATCACGATCCGCTGTGGATTACAATAGGAATTATTAGATCTCTCTATTATGCCAGCCTTCAACATTTCTTGAATTTCTCTCCCGACTTCATCTCGATGGACTAAAGGACAGGATAAGTTTTCCTAACCACAGGTTGATTACTTTTTATTTTTATTTCATATTGATATGTACCAGCACTTTTAATTTTTGCCGAAAAGAATTCTTGTACTTTACTCATTTTATCAATAAAAATATCCCGCTCTTCAGTCTACTCCCAATAATGTACACGCGATCGATCGGACATCATTCATGTAGTCAATCTCATTATATTTGAGTTTCAAATTATGACGAAGTAAAAAGTCTAATTGTTTAAGAACTCGGTCAAGTCCCTGTTCGGGCGCCAAAATATAACGATTTTCATGTTTCGTCGAAATATTGTTGAGATAAATTTGAAGAGTTTAAATACATGTTTCAAAAATTTAAGATGCAATAGATATTAATGTAGTTCTTATAATGAGAAGCTCTTAGCTCATGTAAAAAATGAGTATTAGAAATCCAACATGTAAATTATAACATTTAAATTACCGGTTTATTCAAAATTAGGGTATGGCTCTGATTGACCTGGGCATCTCTGAGAAATCACTCCTTAATGCCGTAGAAAACTGATCCCAATATGTTCTTCTTGGATTTGTGGCCAATTTAGGGCCTGCAGGTATAATGGATTCCAACTCGAATTCTATCTGTGAGTGATCTCAGAGAGTGGGTTCATCTGAGAGTCTCTGACCGAGTTACGAAACTTCAGGGTGTTCCACGTGATATGAATATGTAAATAAGTGGTGATTAGGTATTCCAGTAGATCATTACCTCTTCAGTTGATCCGTGCTGCCACACAAAATGTGATGGGAATTAGAATTGCACGCCAGCAGAAGAGTAAGACCCTTTACATTTAAAAATTCCATAAGTGTACGTACGTCCATTGGTGGGTTGGTATCGCTGTCATATGGAATGTAAGCTGATCCCATGACTAGCTTTTCTATTTCTTTAAAATCTCTGACTATCACCATCAGGTCTTTCAAACATAGCTAAAGCAACGGGACAGCGTTGAATCCCTTCGCCAGTATGCAAGTCCTTGGTTTGGCCGCATTGGCATCATTCATATAAAATACATGAATGACCTTATGCTCGCGATGATCAATGTCGCTGCTGAGGTATCTGGGGGAATTGCGTAGTGTGAGGGATAACACCAGAAGCCTGATGCCATAACTTGCCGGTGGGATAGTAAATCTAATTTTCCAAAGTGACTTTGACAGGACGCGCTGATGGGCTGCTGTCTCGTTGCTGACGTACCTGTCAATTAACATGTTCTCTGAGCAGCCTGCTGCACCTTTTGTCGAGCCACTTTGTTGGTACATCTCTCTCCACACAGGCTGAATTCTTCGAACAATCCTGATGTTTAGGACAGCTGTAAAGATCTTAATACATTATGTTCAAATAAGTTATTGGCCTGTAATTCTATGGGCTGGAAAAGTTGCCTTTTTTCGGTAAACTCCTTCCAACAGAAGTTCTTTATACCATTTGGTCCTGCAGCGGAAAATTTCGTGCCCCTAAGTTTTTTTTCACATCTTCGGCAGTTATAGGTGGAAATTCAGCGAGGCAATTTCGAATCTCTTTGATCTGTACCTCCCACTTCTGTATTCATTGCCTTGCGTCATATAACACCCGTATTTTGTCAACAATATGCTGCTTGATTGTCAGCAGCTTTGACTATTTCCTTGAACGCTTCCAGATATCCTCACGAAGGGAGGTATCCATTTGAGCCATGTCGTGGAGCTTGAGAGGAACCTGTATATTAATATTACTCTTTGTCCTCAAATCGCGATCATCTCTCAGAAGCTGCCTGCTTTTTGCGGTTGGTCTTTATTTCGATTTCTCATCTTCGTCTGCAGCCAGATCATGGGACGGTTAGGGAAAAACAAAGCCTCTGTGAACAGGGATAATGCTGGCATCGTAGCATCCAGCAAGTCATCTTTGATTTGATTCTTTCACTCAATGTGTGTGTGTCGCTGTTTCCTCGTCGTGTTTCCATGTAACTTATTTTAAGTACCTCGAACTCTAAGGTGATTGGCACTGTTTGCCAACGCAGTGTCGGGTACACTGCGCGTTTAATCGTTTTGAAACGCATCTACAACTTTTTGGTGGTTCGGTGATGTCATACTCTGCATAGCTTGAGAGGTCAACCTTGTTATTTACTGTAACCATATTGATAAGAAACTCCTGGTAAATGGTTCCTCTAACGGTAACCCGAGGGCGTATCCTGTGGTTTTGTCGTAAACCCTTCGGTTCGATTTCGAAATAATCGAAACTGAATGTGTGTGAGTGTGCATGTGGGCACAAGGTTCTCTACGACCAATAGAGGAGCCAGAAGTGTGTAATATAGTACAAAAAAATGAACAAAAAAGTCATGTAGCAAAATGTTGTACGAAGTTTGGGCACAAAAAAACTTAAAAATGGGTCGTATACAAAAGATTATACTTTGCAAAATCAACAATTTGATGAAGAAGTAATCGTCATCGTTTCATATATTCACTATAACATTATTCGTTGAAAATTAATTTTTTGTAGAAAATTATTTTCATTAATTAAAAATTTAACTAGTTAATTTTTGGCTGAAAATTGTTTTTTTTTTTACAACGAAAATTCAACTACGCGGGTAAAAGTTGAACCACATTGTTTAAAATTAATTTTTTTTTGTTTCACGGTTCAAATCTATGGTTCAATATATAAATATTTTGTGGAAACTTCGTTTCATTCAAATTTTCGTTTAACTTCTACCTGAATATGATAGTTTCAATTTTTTTAAATTGAAGTTTCTTCCTTATTGATTGAACTGTAACTGTTTGATTCGAAATTAACTATTTTGTAAAAGTTCATCAATTTGAATGACATTTTTTTCTTTCTTGACTGAAAAATTTTTACATGTTGAAAGTTTGTCTTTTTGGTAAGAAAATCAAACTTTTGGGTCAAAAGTTGAATAACTTTGTTAAAATCTTTGTTTAGTTGAAGATTCATATTGGTATTTAAAATTCTTCTCTTTGCTTCGAAATTAAATTATTTTGGTGAAGATTTGTCTTTTTGATAACAAATTAATATTTCAGGGTTGGAAATTCAACTGCTTTGTAGAAATTTGATCTTGCAGGTTGAAAATTTGTGTTTTTAAATCAAAATTTGACCTCCTTTCTTAAAAATTTATTTGTTTGCTTGCAGATTCATCATGTTAGTTAAAAAATTAATCTTTTGTTAGAAATTGAACTATTTTGTTAAAGTATTTATTTACTGGAAAATGATCTTTTTTAGTTGGAAATAGAACTATTCGTTTGAAAATATAGGTAGAAAATGAATCATTCAAAAAGAGATTATTACACACGGAATTCAACTTACTTTAATTATATTAACAACAACAAATTATTGGATACTAAAAATGTCATTATATTCGTTAAAGTTAAAGGAATAAATATAAGGATAACTTTAAAATATTTTCGATTTCAGTTTTGTGATTTTCACAGTGGTAAAACGAACAATGACCAAAAAACGGGGTTTGACCATAAAATCAGATTTTGGGGGTATATGTTAAATTTCGCATTTGACACATTTTTAGAAAGGCAACTAAACAAATGAGTTTTTGTACTACAAAATTTGGAAAAGTCCTGAATTTTTTGCCACAAACGCTAGATATTCTGAGTATGTTTTCAAGTATTTTTCTTTACATTCAGTATTTTACCTATATCTAAGGTTATAAAAGTAGCTTTTATGAATACCAACATTATTTACTTATTTACATTACAATTTTACGAATTTTTTGTTTTCTCTTTTATGGGATGCCAATTCATTATTTCTCACGCCGATAGCATACATAGATGAAATCTTTGTCAGTTTTTCATATATCCCTGCAGCTGAGCAGGTAAGCCAAGTAAAAGTAACAGGCTTGCATCATCGTGATTTTACAACGCGTGCTCAATTTAACTTTTTTATGGGGGGTTTTAAAACTGGTTTTTTCTTCAGCTTTATGGAAAAAATATTGATTTTCGATAACAAATTATTTTACCTTTATTTTCTCATTTTAAACCGATTTTTGCGTTTTTCTCTAATCGTTTATAGCCAGTCTTTGTTTATGGAACTATTAATGTTATTATGAAATATTAAGAAAATAACAATTTTATTTATGTATTAAGGAGATTTTTAATTTTACTATGTAACTTTAATCCACTTTTATGTCGAGACCTTATTTGTAAGTTATGGAGATTCATGATGTTTTGTAAGTTTGATGAGGTTTAAAGAAAAGAATACTAGTCTATATAGCCATCCGTCGGTTGTAAAGGTAGGTATCGATACTAAAAACAGGTTTTTACGCTTGTTTGTTATCAAAAACTACATACAAGAACCAGCTGTTTGTTAAAAAGGAAAATGCGTGAGTATTCTTTTTTTTTTTTCGTTTGTACATAATGAATTATTAAAAATATCCACGAATCGCACTAAGGTTATTATCGCAAGAAGTTTTCGAAACAGTTTAAAAAAAGCATTGCCTTAAGTCGGGTTTACGCGTAAAAAAATAAGAAAAAGTGTCAATCGTATGTTAAATGCAGCGTCAATGTAGGAGTGGCTTAAGAGTTAGCTTTTTTTGTTCGTTGAATACCTCTTGGGATAGCCTCCGGGAAACTTTGAGAGCCCAATGTTAAAGAAATATTACACATCTTTCCCGTCTCCGCAACGCATTCGAAGTTTCGAAAATTCGAAGAGTTTCGAGCATTTTCTTAACAAATCGCAAAAAATTCTCGCGACTGTCAAAAATCTTTTCTTTTTTTACTCAAATGAACTTATCATAATTCATCACTTTGGGGCATATGGGACCCCGTTCTGGTAAAATTAGGGTGAGGAGAAGGGGCCAAATTTGGTTAATATTTCATGGTTTTATTCGTGTGAGTCTACCAGATGTGGCTTTAATGACTTAAGTGTTGTCGAAAATCGAAAACTGTGCCTTGTTATGAAAGGAAGACATTACTTTCTTTGACTTCAGAGTGAACTGCATAAATCTGTCTCTGGCATCAAAACCTACCGCGATGTTAGCGCAAGATGTTAGTAGTTTTGCACAGCGCTATTTCCTGGTCTGACACACTACTTAAAATTGGTGCAGGTGTTACTTTGGCCGACGACCAGTCGATAGTCTTAGTGTAATCTGTTTGACTAAAGTTGAGCTGAGGAAGAATGATATGACGAACTTCTGATTTGCTCCACTACTTTTTGTCCTCCGTCTCCTTCCTTGTCATCAAAATTCGCTTTAGAGCTAGTTTTCTGATGTGTTTGCGCTTTTCAAAAGTAATGGTAAGTCGGATCCTTTCAGAATGTGCGAAGTATGCATTATACTATATAACAGGGTTAATAATTTGTTTGAAATTTTCAGGTAACTGCTTTGAACTTTTAATCGCCATGAAGATGTGTTTGACACCTTCAATTATGAAGCTCCTGTCTTCACAGAGAAGCACAATGGCACATAGCAGGTAAGTATAAATGTAATTAATTGCTTTAGTGCGTCAGAGGGGTTTTGTCTAGTTATATTTAATCTCAGAAAGTGTCTGGCTATTGTGAGCTACCGAGCGTGATTGATATTTCTAGTATCTGAGATTGCAAGATCTGGTGAGCAATATCTTGACCGGATTGCATCTGAAATTCTGTAAACGTAACTTTGATCTTTTTTCAGGAGGATAGAGTCAATATTTTGCAAGATGAAATCGACTGACTGAAACTCAATGACTGGTATGTTTTCACAGCTGACAAGAAACATTCCTATCGAGCTTGTGTAAGATTTTTAATCGAAGATGCAGTTTTTACGTCGCACCCAAGTACGTCTAAATTATACAGCAATACATGAGTAGGGAAATCGCGAGGACCATCTATGATTGCTTTAGTTGTATATTAGGTAGAGTCTGACCCCGGGATGACATGGGTGATATATTCTAAGCCTGCTTCTTGCACCAACGAAACGTGTTCTTTTTGCAAGTTTGACGAAATCGTTTGTTCCCCTTTTCATGGACGTACAACATCTCATCATTGCGACCGTCAAAGTAGAAGCCACGTATGCCAAACTCATATCTTTTGTTCTTCTATGAATTTCAATCTGAGGCCCCCCCCCCCCCGGAGAGCGTATACAATGACGCCCTTTTCAGGAGACAGCTTAGGCGTTATTGAAGTGACGGGGTCAACTTCGTACTCCTGAACCTGATATCTGCCGATGCTGACTTCCTGATGTTTGGTAGCTGTTTCTCCTGTTTCTCGAGCCTTTTGGTAAGTATTGTCGAATTTTGTTGGTCTAGCTCCGCTACTGCAATCCTCGGTTCGTTTCTTTGGGCATACATGAATTGCCACTCTAACTTTGGTACTTTCTTATCCTTTTCACAAGAACATTTGCAGTTAATAGGTTCAGCACAGGTGCAAGTGAGGAAAGGCTTTGCACATACGCGATTCCAAGTCAAAGGGTATCTGGTTTGAAACTTAAAATCTTCTTGAAACAGTCACTGTCTTAAATCTTTCTTATGTTCATGTATGTTGTGTTATACGATTGTATCTTTTGGTAAATCCATGTTTCAGACACTATTGGAGTACAAGCTTTGTCGTAAAGGTATTTTACCTTTTGAGACACTGTCTTAGCAATAGCTGACAACATCTAATAACATCCTTAAATGAAGGAAGAGTCGAATTTGTCAGGTCTCTCGATGTGCCAAATAATGAAAATATTTTACGCTATTTGTAGTTTTCCATGGTTGCAAAATCTCAAGATCACGCTGTAGACAAAACAAAACGTTGTTGCGTAGTAGTAAGTTAGAGTCGATTTGAAAAAACAAGCAAGCCAAGAACTGTATTTCACTCACGCGGGAAACCCTCAATATTAGACAAATTTTGCCTCTTCCCCTTCCACTGTATCAACAAGATGAGGTCTCAAATACGTAAAAGTGATGGATTATCATGAGTTAAGTTCATTTAAGTAAAAAAACAGCTTTAACAGTAGGGAGATTTTTTTTCAAATCCTCCAAATTGTTCGCATTTTCGAAACTTCAAAAGCGTTGCGGAGATAGACGATGTTGCCCGAAAAAATACTGTGAGCTTCCTATGACAAAAGGCAACTTTTTCGAGCTATTACGTTTTCAATTTCGAAAATTTATTTATAACGGCCCACTTTATTTCGTACCCTTGATAAAAAAATTTGACTTCTCACCTCCCCTAACTACCCCTTCCTCGTGCCCCCACTTCCCTTTTCCGTCACTGTTGCCCGCTTGAAAACTTTTTCGTTGTTAGGGTAAGCCAATCGGGCGAGACATAAAAAAATGATGAAAATTATTTTAAAAAATACGCAGTGAACAAAAGAGGGCGTCTTGTATTATTGCAAGATGCGAGGGTACTCCCTAAAAAGCACCCCGAAGTTTATAATATATTTAATTTCTGATTTAATAAATCTCTAAAATTACTATTTTATAAAAAAAAGATAGAAGGTATAAAAAAGATCCCCAATGAATGCGCTGGCGTGTCTACGATGTGTCGTGACACGCTGCGACGCCGCAGCTCTGTGCAAGGAATGTCCTATACTTTCACAAAATTATAAAGCCCGGTTTCATTAATAGATATTTAGGCGTGCGTGGGCTCCCCGTCGGGGGATTAAAAGAGATTCACTATGATTGCAATTCAATGCACTTTTGAGAAGGTTGGGGCCAACAAGTTTTCAGGCGGATACACTTGCGAAATTTGGCCACATAAACAAACGTACATTGCGTATATTTATAGGGAGAAAGAAATCGGGGTTTCTTTTATTTTTTTTTAAACTATATTGAGAATGAATCGTCTAGATGAAATTTGATTTTACCTCAGTATTTGTTTATTTTATAAACAAATTCACATTGTAGGCGCTTATAGGTAGAAGAAATCGTTCTTTCATCTATACTTGTTAAATTTTATTGTGCATGATATTCTTTGACAATATTTTGTAATTAAATGGAACTCGTAAACTTTATGAATAATTTACATAAAAATACACATTGTAGGCACATTGTAGATATTATAGTAATGGTATACTTGAATTTACAAGACTCACTTATTTTACGTGTATTTGTAAGATAAACAAATTTTAATGTAGACCAAAATTTGTTCAGAAAACACAATTGGAAATATAAATTACAGTTCATTATAAAAACAAGATGTCGACCATCGGGGAAGAAACCATCGATCAACGGAAAATCTATGATAGTATCACTGGTGTTCCGGCAAACGTTACAGCAAATGTAGATATGGATACTAGTTTAGCCATGACGTTCATAGCCCAAGCTATGACTTTAGAAAAACACACTACACATATACCCATTTTTGACGGAAAAGAACCACCTTTGAAAACCTTCCTTTAAGATGTAGCCAACAGCTCAGGTTTCGTTAGCGCAAACGTGAAGGGTGCTTTTCTCAAAATTATCTTGAGTAAATTGAAAGGTAGAGCGAGAGAAAGCGTTCGATATAAACAGTTTGAAAATATTAACTCTTAAAGGTTCTTTGGTATAACGTAGACATGGGGACGTTGACATGGGGACATGAGGTATAACATGGGGACCTTTAAGGGTTAATGAAGTCTTGACTTATTTAAAAAAACGTTTTGCTCAGAAACGCGACTATCAGTAGAATTTTGAAGCAATACTTAAAATCAATCGGGTACAGTTCCCCGGCTTTTTTTCCACAAAAATAAATAAATTTAAAAACTGAATTCGGAGATGCCATAAAATATCATGACTGACGTCCCCAGACTTTTTTTCAGGGATAATAAAAAAAATTTTATTGAGCTAAATAAAAATTTTATGCATGTGCATTATTTTGAGGTTAGAATCGTTTTTCAGCTCTGTCATTCCAATTATTTGTAAATTATTTATGAAATAAACTTTCTTGATTGCCTACAAACAAGCTTAGTTCCGGGACATTGGTTACAATGTTTATTTGTAAGTCCAAAGTTTCCGGCCAAAAATATTTTGTAGTTTGGATGTAACGCTCGGGAGAGTTGTAAAACACATAACCTCGAAATATTTACACACGATTTTATGAAAACTAAATTTGTTTAAATTAACTTACAAAAAAGTGTGCAGGGTCGTCCGCTAACATGTTCGCTAACATTTCCCAAATTTTGAAGAAAAAATATTTATTATTCTAGAAAAATAGCATGGGAACCTAAAACTGATCAAATCGATCATTTTCTCAGTATTACATGCCCTTAATCTAAAAATGAAAAGCAAGGAGGATGTTAGTGACTACCATGATCAAGTATTAAGTTTAATAAGCGGCGCAAGGCATTCTATACATTCATTAGAGTTCTACCGGATGGAATATCTACCTTTGTCGATACCCAGAATCCGGCAACAATATCGGAGGCTGTGGATCATGCCCTGTATATTGAAGAACGCAACACGCAACAAGTTGAAGGAAAACGGGGAATATTGGTTTATCCATTAAAAAATCTTCAATCGGAATCAACGGATCCACTCGTTACTCATACATCTCAATTACAGGAGTTCCAGCAGCAATATATTCAACAATTTGCTCAACAAATTGCTCAAAGTTTTACTCAGCAAATTCCTCAACAGATGGCTCAACAGTTTGCAAGTGGACATGGAAAGAAGGAAAAAGGGACGAATTCTAGAAGCAACTCAGCTGGACCGGGACATTTAAACTATAGCCAGGCTCGTCGCCAGGACGCGGTTCCGAGCCCTACCACCGACGAGCGCCAAAAAACTATACTGTTCTTAAAGAATTTATAAGAATCCTGCGAACAGGATATCGAGAACCAGACTATCGCCCCTTTAATTAGTTGGTCCCGGGTCTGATGTGAACTTTATTAAATTACGTAAAGTACAATATGAGGTAAAACTAGAACGAGACCATGCTGTAAAGATAGCTAGATTCATTCCCGGGTTGGTTAACACGTATGGCACTGTAAAAATGCATATTTTTGATGTACCAGTTGTATTTCACGTGGTAGGAAGTAATTTTCCAATAACCTCGGATGGTATTCTAGGACGGTGTTTTCTTAGACAATAGAACGTAGAGACGACATTCAGAGATAATACTCTTGTGACTTCAAAAAATCCTTTAAGGCCAATTCCGTTTGTGGACAAAGAATTACAGGCAGCAAGAGAGATGCTTGATCCCTAAATAAAACCTTTTGCTCCGATATTAAGAATACAAGCAAGAACAAGGCAACCGGTTTCATTAGAAGTGACTAATCAAGATTGAAAAGAAGGTTATCTGCCTAGAATAAAAACACCTGAAGGCCTACATGTAGATGAGGCAGCAGTCACTAATCACAAAGGAATTTGCAGAGCTTATGCGATTAACACTACAGATAGATAGATTTAAATGGTGCTCACACCGCAAGATATAATACCATTTGATGTGTATCCACTCCCGGGAGAAGAATTTCTAGTCAGAATTGGAAGAACCCTCCTCCAATGAGGATTTAGGAAAATACCATCTTGAATAAAATAGAGTAGAACATGTAAAGATAAACTTAAGAATATCGCACCTATCTCGAAAAGAACAAGCACTCGTGATTAAATGGGTCACAGCTTATGCCGACATATTCCATCTAAGTGGCTATAAAATTACGATGACGTATGTTATGCAACATAGGATACCAAGAATCGATGATAAAGTTATCAATATAAAACCACGTCGTCATCCATAGGAGACCAAAGATCAAATTTTCGCAGCGTTAGATAAACAAAACAAAAAAAGGAATTATAGTAGAATAAAAATCGCCCTATAGTTGACCCCTGATGATTATTCCAAAAAAGTAGACGCTTCAGGTATAAAAAATATCTAGTGGTAATAGTTTTTTGGGCCCTGAAGGAAAAGGTAATCGGAGATGCTTACCCTTTACCTAACATAACTGAAATTTTAGATCAACTAGGTCAAACTCAATATTTTTCAGTCATGGATTTAGTCAGCGGTTCCCACCAAGTCGAAACTGACCCAGATGATAAAGCGAAAACAGAATTTTCCTCGCCTAGAGGGCATTACAAATACCAATGAATGCTAATGGGCATAAAAACGCCCCCGCAACCTTCCAGCATCTAATGGATGGCGTCCTAAAAAGTCTGACAAAATCAGAGGCGTTTGTGTACTTTCACGACATCTTGGTTCACTCGAAGGATTTAGAAACACATGACAAACGTATACGCCAACTTTAGAAAAGGATTCGCCAAGAAAATATCTATTACAACCCGACAATTGTGACTTCCTAAGGACAGAAGTAGATTTTCTGGGACACATAATAAGTCAGGATGGGTTAAGGCAGAATCCGGAGACAATAAAAGCTATCAAAAATTTACCGAAGCCTACCACGGTCCGAAATGTACGACAATGTTTAGGTCCCTCAGGATATTATCACAGATTCATAAAAGATTACTCTAAAAAGGCGAAGCCCCTGACGGATGTTTTGAAGAAAGACACACCTTATAAGTAGGGACCTGCAGAGAAAGAAAGCTTCAGGAAGATACGAAGATATCTCTGTAAATACCCAATCCTTCAATATCCCGATTTTAATAAAAATTTTAGGCTTTCACAGGTGCTTTACAATAGGCGATAGGATTCAGTATTAACATACGAAAAAGGCGGCATAGATATGCCTGTAGGATACTACTCGAAGGGTTAAACCGAAATTGAAATTAACTACCTTCCATAAGAAAAAGACTGCTTAGCAGTCCTATACACAGTAGAAAATTATCGTCCTTCTATGGACGGGAATTTATTTTGGCCTGCGATCACGAACCAATGCATTGGATAAGTTATATAGACAACCCTAGGATAAGATTACTTCGATGGAGATGCGTACTCAAGAATTATCAATATAAATTTGAGTATAAGAAAGGAAAACTCAGTAGAGAAGTCGAGGCCTCTCAGGAAACCCAATTCTCAACGAAAAATCTGCTTTGAGTGAACTAAGTGAATCCGAAAACTCCGACGATACGACCGTTCAGTCTAATACTCAAGAAATAAAACTAACATCAAGGGTATAGACTATTACCCGATCATCCGCAACTCAGGAAAATGAAAAAAAAGGAGGAAACGCCCAAAGTTTCCGATAGAACTAAAGAAAAACCATCACCTGGTAACAAAAAACGGAATCCATCAGACTGCCGACTACAAAGAAAAATGGAAAGTCCAAAAAGGAGGCTCTAACTCAATCGATGGTAAAGGAAAAACCATCCGTTCCAAGAATATCCTCTTTTAATTCAATGAAAATGAAAAAACCATCAACAACCAAGATTGTAGGATTACCAGGTAAAAGAATGAATGCATTAACACAAGAGGATTCTGATAAGAACTACATTCCAACACAGCTAGAGTTAAAAAGCTTTGATCCAGAGGAAAGTTCTATCAGTCTATGGCATGGGATCATAAAAGCATGGATGAGACTTGTTGTTTAAAGTTTATGCTGATAAATAATTGATTTTGGCAGATCAGCAATAGACAGAGAAGAATCGTAAGAAATAATGAAGAGTTCAAGGTTTATTTTAAGTATAGAAAACTTGGCAGACTAAGACCATTTTTGAGAAACACACAGTTCACTCACTCGTTTGAATAGATATTTTTGTAAGATGTCATATTTAATGACTTTATTGAGTCAATCACTTTACTGATCCGAAAAGATCGGAGAACGATCTGTTGCGATTCACTCCTGCTCGCACACTGTTTTTCTCAAGCGACAACGCATCATCACACACTCAAATTAAGAAATCGCGTGACTTCAAATATTCATTCAAATAAATAGGACCTCAAGAAATTAAGGAGATCATGAAGTGAATCTTTTTTCGATCTTTTTTGTATATTCAAAAATACGAAAGATAACAAAGTTTTCCACTAATTTTCTCGGTCTTACGATCAATTTTAGATATAAAGTATTAAAAGAGAAATCGAGATTAAATTCCCTTTTTGTTGACACTTGCAACATTTTTGGATTTTTGATAATTATTTTGAGTTCGGTGTTAAAAACATTAAAATTCTTGTTAAGGAAAATAACTCTTATAAAAGGAAAATTCTGGAATCAGTTTTCATAAATAAATACATAAAAGTATCTGTTAATTTAAAGACAGAAATTCTTAACGTAAATCAATATCATAATAGCATCATCGATTAATTTGAATTGCCAATGTATTTGGCGCGCTTTTCATTTGGAATTGATTTTGTTCATTTTGTCCAGCTATAACTACAACTTTCTTTGCTTTTATATTCATTCACTTGTTGTTTACGTTACGCCAATTTTTTAGCTGTTTTACAGCATTTTTAATTTCTAAAATGTGGACTTTTTTGAGAATTTTAGGAAATTGTTTTGATTTATATAGTTTCCCAATACTTTTACTGTATACAATGGACCGACTTACCACAAATTGTTAAATTTTGACGTTCTCTTTGAACTGTAATATGATTGACTCCGAAAATTACCTCCAAGGTAAAAATTTGTTTATACTTCTCCTTTATTCTTTTGTATGTAATTTATTCATTTTTTATTTTTTATGTTTAATGATTAATTACACACTTATAACAGATGTTTGTTCTGATAAAGGCCCACAGATGATGCCGAAACGCCAATAAAAAGGGAATTTAAACTCGATTTCTCTTGTATTATTTTGTTTCTAAAATTCATCGTAAGACCGAGAAAATTACTGGAAAACTTTATTTTCTCTCGTATTTTTGAATTCATTTAAATAATAAGGAAACCGAAATTTCCTTTGAAATAGGCGATGTCCAAAAATTGAATCATTTTCAATCGCAGAAAATCTCATAAAGACGAAACATGCAAACCAAAAAGAAGAAACAAATCATCCAAGAGATGCACTACAAATTGAAAGAGAATTTCAGAATAAGCCTATCAAAGAGAAGGTAAAAGATCCGAAAGATTCCGGATAAAACATGAAGGACCCCGTGATAACGAGGAGAAGCAGTGTAAGGTTTAAGGACACACCGGATGAATTATGATCTCCTATTCTTAGCAAGCCAACAAAGAAGCGATTAGAAATTAAGCTAACACGATTGCAATCACAAGGTGGTTTGAATGAAAACGCAAATCCTCTTACACCGTCGCCTTTAATCGATCTAGACAATACCTTCATATATTCCTCCTCCTCAAATGAACAGGAGATTGAAAATTTACATTGAGATTCAGGAAAATCAATGAAAGACACAAGACAACCTAAGATCATCCATCAATGGACAGAACCCTTAACTTACAGGCGCGATCACTATGCCCATTTCCTGTCCTGCGACTGCGAACCCACAAACTCCATTGCCAAGCTTCTGGTGGCCACAGAACATCTTGATCAACAAAATCTCTGGAAAAGACGCCACAAAATAAGTTACCTCCTTGTCACTCCCCATGGCCGGTATAAAACGTATCCAATAGTAGCAAAAAAAAATCATTTTGACGAAACCGACTGGGTAGATGTTAATGAAGGATTAATAAAACTTAAACAAGCACTAGAGCGGGATGTCATAAATGCTCACCAAGATTTTCAGGACAGTAATATCAAAATTACATTATGTCTTGGCAAAATCGAAATACATCAGTAGAACTTAGTCCAAAAATAGTAGAAGAGTATCACAGCAGTCTAATGGCGGGACACAAGCGAGTTACAGGCACGTATCTACGCATTCAGGAAAGGTATACATGACCTGGAATGCGCGACGAGATCCGTGCGTACATTCGAAGATGCAAAACTTGCCTCGAACAAAAACTTGAACAAAAACTTATTAAAACTCGAAAAAAAACGTATGGTTCGTTTCTTCGTGAGCTTATCATTAGAATTGCGGAAATCAAATAAATCGCCACGCGAAACGAAATTCAAGCAAAAACTCAATCCAAGGGTCGATAAGATGAGAAGGCTCGCCCTTTGAAGGCAAAGAAGGGAGATCAGGTTCACATCCTCAAGGATCTAAGAGAGGGAAATTTTGATAGTCGAGGAATAGGCCTAGGCCCAGCTCCCAAAATAAATAAATAAACAAAGTAGTAGGAGATTTAAGCTCTAGCCCAGACGATGTGCACTCGACTTCCTAACTCTAGACTAAAAAATTAACATTTTAAAAACTTTTCGGGAAAATTGGGGAAAGATGTTCATCATGTGGTACTTAGTATTCCTGTCCCTATATATAACAGCCAGCCAAGAGTCTACAGACAACATCTGTAGAATCATACCTTTAAAAGCAAGCACGGATAGCTTATGAATATTTGTCGCCAATGAGATGAGTTACCAGCAACTGGAGAATAGCAACGTTCCTGCATGTGGAGAAACGACAAGTAGAATTAAAAGCCTATCAACTACACTTGAGCACTCTGTCTAAATATTGCAGACCACGTTTAGGGTATGAATGTACAGCAGCTATAAAGGAATACCATCTGGAAGCGAACATCGAACTGGCTCAAAGATCTCAGGCCCAGATCGACCAAAAAATGCCAGAGCTAAGTCGCTACGTTGAAAGAAAATACCGATTGTCTTTTCCGTCAAGTATGTGGAAAATAAGAACTACACCGATGCTAGGATTCCTTGAAGGCATCATCAGACAATTCGACGGGATAAATTTCCGAACACAACAAAATAAAATTTCCAGCACAACAAAATAAAAAAGACCAAGAAAAATTAAGAGAACATCTCATGCAAATTTCACATGGCATAAATACTACCGGGAAGTCTTCATGGAGTTTAAATATCACTCAAATGATGGAAAGAATGCTGCACACTTTCGAAGTAGGGATTGATGACTATATCAAATCAGCTGACGAACTTCTAGATCTCATTCACAAAGCTAGGAAGGGAGAGCTGCATCCAAGTTCGTTAACATCGAAACAGTTGGAACCATAAGGATACTGCTGGACAGACCATTGCTGGAAAGAACCGAGTATTCATTCTACAGGATACATTCAATCTCAGTAATTCAATCAGCCTCCGAAAACGAATCAAGTAGATCATATGTTCAACCAGAGCATTCTCACATTGCCATAGAGTAAGCACAGAAAATATATCTTCTACTAAATGATCAAGAGAAAGCAGCATGCAAGAAAGTAATGGACAAATATATTTGCATCAACTACTTATCCGTGTACGAAACAGCAGTGAAAAAGAGCTGCGAAAGTGAACTACTGCTCAGTCCGACTGAATTTTCTTTTAATCTATGCAAAATTCATCTTTCTTACCAAAACGATGACTACTGGAAGGCAATCAATACCCCAGCAGAATGGATTATATTAAATACCGATATCCCTCGCTGCAGATGTGAGGTATCCAAAAAGGCCCAGTTCAAAAATAAATTTAACCGAAGTAGGTCTGTTTCAAGTGGAAACAGGATGTGAATTAAAAACCACATATATGACTCTGCCGAGCCTAAGGAAAACGAGTGGCTTAACTGAAGTAGTGTATGAACCAAAATTAATGCTTAATCTGTCCAGAACATCAGGATCCCTGATGACAGATTACTCAAATAAGGTATCCCAAAACCCAGTATTATATCCTTCTAAAAACATCAAAAATGAAAATGAATCATTCAAATGGAACGAGAAAGCCCTTGAAGAGGTAGAACAGTAGTTCAACGAGATGAGCCTAAAACAAAATAGTAAAATAGGAGAAAAGATGCTTATCCATGGACATTATATTGATTAAAGCGTGGTCCTCCTAGGAATAATTTCCTATCTGTTACGTGAATCACTATGAGCAGCCATTTCACTTTCATGGTGTTCACACTGCTAACCACGACGATATCCAGTGAAAGATGTCGAGAATGCAGAATCAGTGATACCAACCTCGACTCGAGAACGTAGAGATGATGCTACATCATCCACTTAAGCAAAAGAGAAACCTATATGTTCACACCGACAAAGAAGAAAGTATTGGTAATCTGTCCGCTAGAAAATGTAGGTATAAAATTAGCTGAACAGGAACTACAGCTGGTATGAATAAGAAATGAGTGAAAAGAAATAACTTTTTTTTTGGAAAGTTAAATTTCACCAAATAATCACTGCTAGAAATAATTGCCATTTAATAGACATTCCATACATATTTCTATATATGTATCTAGAGAGAAAATTCAGTATATGAAAATGCTACCAAAAGACTATATAGAATTTCATATATATGCACTACACTGCATTTTAGATGGAAAACTTTAATTAAAAGAATGATCACGACGAATTATATATTATTATCTTATACTGTTAGGAGTGCTGAAAAAATGCCAGCACTTTTAAATTACAATTGCAACTTAAATCCCTATTACTAGTAACTGCAAGTTATTTACAAGCACTAGTGACTTAAAATGTTGATGTGAACATTTTTATATCTTAATTGTTAAATATGAAAGTAATATTCTAAACTTATATTTAATAAGTTTTCATTATACCTGTGAATTCTACAAAATTATGAAGGTAGAATCAAAAATCACGATCTAACCTGTAAAGTCACTTCACATGAATCAAACTTTTGATAAATAATGTTACTTTATTAAAACTAATTGCGAAAGTGAAAGCTAAAACATGCATGTATTTATATAACAGTACTGCAATTTTCAATACGCGCTATTTTTTATCAACCTAGTATACATACATACAATCAAACCAAAGGGCCTATGACAAAGCCACCGAACGCGTCCTCGAGTTGCGGATAGAGGGTCCCTGTACCAAGGGTTTCTGCTGACTATGGTTACAAAAATAAATAGACAGTCGCGGACAATTGTCCAGGGGTGGTCCCGCAGGAATTAACTCCCAAGCGGAGCTGTGAAAACCGTGTCGAACGCTGAATGGCACCTGGATGAGGTGTAAAGAATGGTGATTTTGAGATACAGGGCGACCTTTCAGAGTACGTCGCCTTATCCTTGCATGCGGGGTCTACAAGGATGGACGAACCCCTTTCCAATGCCGACTACTCTAGAGCTGGGGGAGCCAATGAAAATGGATTCAATTCGATGGATCGACGGAATCTCGGGACCTTTAGGTGGACGGAGCGACTGAATCACGACTTGCTAGAGTGCTAGGATGCGAGTGTGGCCCCTGAACGGGGTTACATGGCACGGCTGCATGCTCTGTGGTGCGAAAAACACCCTGAGCTATCGCACTTTTTGCAGCAACGTCTTCTAAACCATGCCGAACTACTCCGAAAAAGGAGCGATGTAAGCTGAACGCCTCTTCTACCACAGCTAGAACAAGTCGGCAACAGAGAAAGAGAGGGTTAGACAAAATCAACAGTTTCTCTCTGACCCATCTCGACTCTTCCAAGACCCTTCAGTTACTGTCGATCACCCGCCCAAACCAGAGGAGGTCGAAGAATTTTTGAGAAAAGTCTACGAAGTGCAGCATAGACTGGACGAAGACTCAGAAAATATAAATAGCTTCAAGGAGCTGTGTGATGCCTTCATAACACCTGACGAAGAATGCAACCCATCACTACCGAGGAGGTGAAAAAATTATTAAGAGAGATGAACTATTCCGCACCGGGACCATATTGTATAAAAAACTTCTGGTGGAAGAAGTTTCCTTCAACCCATCAGCTTTTGGCCCGTATTTTCACCTCATATTTAAATTCGGAAGAACCGATTCCGGAGTGGTTGGTGGAAGCACACACTACTTCTGTCGAAAATAGGAAAATTATTAATATGAGTGATAACGTTCACTATAAAGTGTTCAATAAATTGCTATGTGTTATCTGTCAAAAAGACCTGATACCCAAAGTCGGAGTAACAAGTACAGATGTGGGTTGTGATGCCATTAAGCATGCCGCTAATATTCGGTCGGATGAAGTTTTCCATCGTCTACGTTTAATACCTTCTACTGGTAAGTTTGTTTATTGTTATCTAAATTTTTATTTATTAAAAAATTAACAAGATTTTGAGTCAATTGTTTTAAATTTAATAATGCGAAGTTAAGAAAACGAAATGCTTATTGTCGAATATATTTTCTCAAAAATATACGATACAAATATATTATAAATAAAAATACATTTTTCTTCCAGATAAATTTTACTACCACTGTATGACTGAATGTTACAAAAATTACACGAATTCGTCGTGTTTTTAATTAACATTGCGATATTTTCAGTTGCGGTCAATATTTATAAAAAAATAAAATACAGGTGTGTTCCTCTTTGAATAGCGAACATTTTGGTATGTTTCCGGAGTTCATAACTTGCATAAGAAAAAAGTATTAGCCTTTTAAACAATGAAATTTTCCGTTCGCATGGGTTTTCCTTGGTTTATTTGCAAAATCTCTGGTTCTAATAAACATTTTTTCAATTTGAAAAAACGAGCTTATTTTTTATTAAATTTGTGATCATTTGATATGTCGCAGGGCCCTGTACAAACGTCTCATCCGGGAAATTTAGTCTTTCGAACTGTCGGCGAGCAACAAAGTATCTGCAACGAACATGCTTGCATCCCGGTAGTACTCTATTCATTTGGAGTAGTTCGATGGACGAAGAACGAGCTCAGATCCCTTGATATCGGGACAAGAAAGGTTATGCACATGAAGAAAAGCATGCATCTTAAGTCTTCTGTTCCGCAACTGTACATCGCACGCCGTCGAGGTGGTCGCGGAATATTGAGTCTTGAATGTCTTCACAACATGATTATTCTGGGTACAGCATATACAGTCGCAAATGTAAGAGACCCTCTTCTTAAAATGGTCAGGAATCACGAAGAAGTGGGCAAAGAAGCGTTTCTGTACAAAGCAGCGGAGGAGACTGCTGAAACATTTAGACTTAACTTCAATATTAGTGGTGAGCAAAATGCATCAAATCTTATCTATCTCGAGTACTCACTCCTGAAAGCCTGGATTAAGAAACCACAAGAGAAAAATTTTCGTGAACAGCTCCTCGATAAGAGGATGCAGCAAGTAACGGGTCTCACTCACACTGACTCGAATCTCCTTCACGTTGCAAAACAAACGTACTCATTGTCAATTTCATTATTAAATCTAAATCAGGGACAGAATCTTAAAAAATTAAAATGCAAAAAAAAGTTAATGGACACATCACAGTCAGTAGGAATTCACCTTGTAAAACATCTTCCTGTAAAGAAAATTTTAAAGCTATTTAGGAAATCGAAATTACACAAGAGCATTTCGAAATTAAACGAATACGCTTGCACCTAATTTCAAAATTTCAAAATGTTAACTAAAGAAAACCACCCCACCCACCAACCAAATCCGACCTGACGATCGTGATGAGTAAATTAAACTCATGGTAGTCGAAAAGGGATTCTCGTTCCGAAGAAAAAACCTTTTTAAGTGATCCACGATCTACGGTACCCGTCCGCGGTCCTAAGGCGCCGATCAAATTAACATTAGGACTTCAGGCAAGCAATAAGTATGCGAGGTTTTTCTTTTGTTTTAAATTCGTATGGTGGGTCGAAGGTTAAACCGCTTGATAAATTCCCACCCCCATGGTCGGTGTAGGGGGTAGACTTAAAAAAAAATTAAGAGATGAAGTGATTTTGCTCACCGTCGAAACCATAAATGGGAAGCATTTGACATCATGTTGGACGGTACTGTCTGACCATTCACGACCGATCAGACGTTTGGCGTCGAAAACGGTGTTTTCAGCATTCGTTGTCAGCTGATTCTCGAATCGAAAGTAATGCGAGGAATCGCCAGATATTTACGTTAAATTCGAATTTGAAATCGTAATTAAAGCAATTATTGTACAATATTCGAGATAGCATAATTCACAAAAGAATTAGTAAATTTTTGGAGGATTTAAAAGTATCCCCAGCAAGTTAGGTTAAGAGCCCACTAAGAATGTTGTGAGTTATACTATTGAATTATAAACGATTATAAACGCATAAAGACAAGAATAACCGGAGCAATCGGGCCATGAAAATTAAAAATGCCCGTCTGGTATAAGTGAAGTAGAAATCGGATTGGTTATATTCCGTTTTCTTTCGCTTTGCTCATTTCTATCGTGGAGGGTAGAATAAAACTAGAAACAGAGGAATGCATGAATTAGTAATGTAGTATCGTTACAATTATAAAAAGTTATTTATGTCCTAATAAAATGCCTGATATATTTAAAAATTTGTCATAATGACAACCGCAGGATTTCGCCGGGAGTGGGTGCTAATCTGAAAAATTGCACCCGCTTCCAGCGAAATCGCGGTAAAATTTCAGCCATAACCACGTCTCACAACTGTGAGATAGGCGGTTACACTCTGTAAAGGAATCAGTACGACGATCGAGCAAAAGCCTCGTGGACCCTAAGAATACGGAGCGACCCAAGGACAACCGCCTTCTGCATTTTTCCCGCAAGTGTTCTAGCATATTGTTGACACGCAGGGAT
>NC_046660.1:150800833-150811508 GCF_010883055.1 Belonocnema kinseyi
GTTCTTCGTCCATGGAACTACTCCAAATGAATAGAGTAGTACCGGGACGGCAAGGATGTTCGTTGCAGATACTTTGTTCCTCGCCGACAGTTCGGAAGATTATCAGGCATTTTAAACGAAGCTACCAGGGTCCAATTTATAAAGAGTGGAACGTGACAAGCTTTAGCAGATCCTGAAGGAGTTACAAACATTTATAATCGAATTTGTCAGAATTATTATTCAGAGAATATGAAAATTGATATTCAGAAAAAATTTATTCAACAGTGCTTACAATTGTGAGGGATCTCAAAACTTTCAGGTAAGGAAAGGATGTGGAAGTCAAGAAAGGGTGGAGTCAGTTACGGGAAACGATTCGAACATGAAAATTAATTAATTAGTTAACTTACAAAAGGGTGGTGGATGGTGTATATCAGCTTGGCTGATAACTGGGAAAGACAGCTTTGCTTTCTGGCGTAGAGCTGGTCGGTGGCGGAACACTGGGTTGGCAATCCTGGAAGACGTTCGGTAAGCAAAGACAGCCAAACGCTGCACGAGACTCAAGACTAATTACCTTTGGGGCAAGATCGCGGTAAGTATCTTCTGTTCGTGACGAGGTTTATTCTGTAAGCATTAACTCGCACCTTCTCAATTCCATATAAAACGTGAAACCGTCTTCTTGATCGGTTACATCTATTTGTATATAGGAATCATTTTCTTCTTTCTACTCATTGCTTTGTTTTTCTTCGTTTTCCGTATTATTTTCTATATTTGTCCATTCTTCTTGCTATTTTAATAATTTCCTTAAATTGTTGATTTATCTCGATCTAACCTCCTTTTATATATCTGGTTCTGGTCCAATCCGGAACCGTGTGGTAGTATTGTACGGTTGATAAGTAGAAGAACTACTATATCATAATCAATTTTTATTACGCGAAATTAATTGAAAACGCGAGAAAAATTAGTTATAAAAAATTCACTGCGGGCTGAGTATGAACCAACAACCTCCTCATTACATGTGAGGGGCGCTACCAATTGCGCCACCGCAGCACTAACAGTGAAAAGTTTAGAACATGTCGTTCCTTACTTTCGATCGAAATTGTTTTTCATAGATGTTATTATTTTAAGGCCAGTTGTCAAATTCAATTTTTTGAAACAAAGTTATAGAAACAGAGTTTCGGTTAGACTGGTGAATTAGACAGAATATTATTTTAGAGGCCTAATACCAGTGGTTTTTTATGCTTGTACGACAGAGGTCTCTATATTGTACGGTTGATAAGTAGAAGAACTACTATATTATAATCATTTTTTTTACGCGAAATTAATTGAAAGCGCGAGAAAACTAAGTTCTAAAAAATTCACTGCGGGCTGATTTTGAACCAACAACCCCCTCATCTCATGTGAGGCGCGCTTCCAATTGCGCCACGGCAGCACCAACATTGAAAATTTTAGAACTTGTATTTCATTAATTTCGATCGAAATTACCTTTCATAGATGTTATTATTTCAAGGCCTCCCTGTGCCGGCTGGGTTGCTGGCGGGGTTGGGTCTAGTGCATCACCTGTAATGGAGGTCTGCGATGGGGTATATGGCGAAACGGGAGAGAAGACTTCGCACGGTAGTAAATCTGTCTCTTTCTTCCGCAGGTTGTTTCTCAGGCTAATCTTGGTTCCGAATTTCAATTTACTTTTTTCGCTTTCCCTATTCTTACTCTCTTTCTTATTTTTTTCCGTTATCGGCTCCTTCATTTTAATTCATTTCGACTTTATCGCATATTTAATATTTGGTAATCCTGGTAACCACTCAATTTTTTTCATAATACATTTTTAAACCCAATATTTCAATCATATCGGTTCCTACTATTCCTATCGATCTTAAATTTGGTACCAGTCTGAATAATAAATATTTTTCCGTCTGACCTATTTTGATTGGGATTAGGACTTGTCTTGTAATTTTTTATTTTGGTCCATTAGCTACCATTAATGTGTCATTTATTGGTTTTTTAATTTCGTAGTATAATTCTTGTACTGTTTTTGTACGTTTTTCACCAATGTATGAGTGAGTTGCACCAGTGTCAATTAACACTTCATATTTATGATTTAAAATATCAACCATAAGGTGAAATCTCGTTTCGTCTGTCTCGTTTGTGCCTGTGTCAAGTAATTCTGGCGATTTCTTGTTTTGTCTGCTATTTTCCGCCTTTAATAGAAACCGTTTGCATTTCCGTGATTTAAGCTATACCAACAATCACGTCGAAAATGTTCTATTTTCCCGCAATCGTAGCATGTTAAGGGTTCTCGTGATCTATAATTAAAATTTTGGTTTCCTAAGTTTGGATACATAAAATCGTGTCGACTTGAATTTATTTCACTATTCCTATTATCCCTACTATTTTCATCGTTTAAATTTTTCGAATTTTTATTCTGATTTCTATTATCCTTTTTGTCTTCTAACTTGCTATTATTTTCTTCCGCGTTATATAAAAGCGCTGGTATTTGCGGATAATTATTCGTTTGTTGTGCCTGTATGTTTCCTAACAGCTGATTCATTGCATACAATAATGCTTGGCCAGCTGTGTTTTGATTTTTGAAATTACTGTTATTATGCATAAACCTCTGATTTTCGGGGTATCTTTGATTATTTATATCACTCGAATTATTATTTTGAAATCTTGGATTAAAATTTTTTGGATTTCCATTTGGAAATCTTGGTTTGTATTGTTGCATGTTTTATTGGTTGAGATACCTTGGCCTAAATTGTCTTTGTTAAATTTGATTTTGATTTCTATTCTGATTATCATTTTCAAAATTATTTTGACTTTTATCATTTCCTTGATCTTTTTTATTTTTGTTATTTTTATTATCCTCTTTATCTGAAATGCCTAATTGTTGACCTCTAATTTTAGATTTTGCCAATTCTCTTTCCCATCCTGGCCCTAAGATTTCTAATTCTGAAAAATTTCAAAAAGCATTTCTCGAAACATAAACCTTATATTCAATTCTCAGATTTTCATAAGTCTTTCTTAATCGCTATTCTAGACTTGGACGTGGCATTAATTTTTCTAAAAGTTGTTTAATTTCTGTCACGAACGCTTAAATATCTTGATCTTTTTTCTGGTTATAAAATTTTATTTTTGATTACTTCTGTATATCTCTCATTCAAATAAGTTTTTTTAAAATTATTATTATTGATTATTATTTTTATTTTTATTTATATTTATTATTGTTTATTTATTTATATAATTATTTTTATTGACTTGAAACCAACCTAATGCTTCGTCCTCGAAAACAGCATCTAAATTTTCTAAAATGTCTAATTCACTAATTTTATATCCCCTCATGAATCTCATTAAATTATTCAAAAACTAAGTGGGACTATCTTCCGTGTTATTTTTAAATTTAATTGGCCAATTTGACATAATTTGAAAGGGTGTCTAAATCATTTCGAAAGGAAACAGAGTTGCCGGAATTTCTTTCGAATTATGTAATATTATAGCCGCTACTTCTCTATCGGTGTACTTCTATCTATTCTACCTTGTAAGTCTCTTTTAAGATTGAGGCAGATTTGATTTTCGCATAATTAATTGCCTTGCACCGGTCTCGGTAATTTGTATGCGTCCCCTTGACCACTGCCTGTATTTATTGTAATTCTTTCTCTTGCACTTGCTAACGAGTGCTTTTGCTCATTAAAATCTAATTCTGTTTCGTTGAAATGAACCGAATTTTGAATATTTCTCGACTTATTACTTTGAATGATTAAATTTTGGCTTGCATTAAAAATTGTATCCATTTTATCATTTAAATTTTCAATTTCTTCCGAAAGTTCTTTTATTTTAATTGTATCGCTTTTATTTTATTCAAAATTTATTAATTCTTGTGCGCCATTCCAAAATTCATTATTATTGTCTATGAAAGAATCAATTTCGAAAGTTTTCGTCTTCCATTCTCGAATTTCCTAACGTGTTCTCGGTATTTGGGGACAGAATGACAATTTCACGTCTACGTAAGGTACACTTTTGTCGGTTTGAGTTTGGGGTACTTTCTGTTTGAATTTGTTCTTAATTCTTCTCTTCTATTCTCGTTTTCGCCTGACTAAATATCAATATTTTCATTTTCTATACTACTCGCATTTGTTTGTGTGTTATTTTCTTCAATTATAATTTCCGGAACTACATTATTTTTCCTACTTTTCTTTATATTCTCTACCGGATTTGCCATTTTTGGAATAATTTTTATTCTGTCTGATCTTAACGGCATTCGATTTTTAATCTTCTAGCTTACACCTTTCTAATTTGTATGGCCTAGCTCAGGGAGTTCTTTATGGCTGATTAAAAACCGGTACGTTCACTCAGATGAACGTCTCGCTTTTTACTACTGGGGAGTTTGCGTGGCCTTAACACGTAGCGGAAGTATCCACTGAGGGCGGGCAGTGCTAGGGTTGTTTGTATGACGTCACTGGCTCCTACTTCGCGCGCCAATTTCCGTTACTGGCGCCGCTTTCTTTTATAACTTTCTTATTTCTTACTTAATTTTCTTCTAGTTTTTTGCTAGCTTTTTTTCGGTTCAATCTATTTTTCTACTTCTGGAAAATTCTATTCCCCTGTTTTATTTTTCCGAAATTCGTTTCCGTTTTTTCCAACCGTATTTTGTTCATTTTTGTTTACGATTTTGTTTAAACCCCTCATTTACTTAATCCTGCTACAGGTAAGGCATTTTTTCTCAGGGTGATTTTTATTTTATTAACGGTGGCAGAGCTTGCGAAAATGCAAAATATACCAACTATTTTAACGGACATCTATAACAATCGACCCGCACTTTATTAATCTAAATTACATCTCTACCCGCCCATTTTTAAGCACCATTTTCAAATAAAAATAAAAATTTACAAAAAATAAATTTTAAACATTTTTCAACTTATACATTCGATCTCAAATTTCTTTTGGTCCATGGCACACGTGTATCAAATATATTTTTCATTCTTATCATTTTTTTAGTTCTTTTCTCGACTTAGGAAGATTTTGGTGGGTTTGTGGGTTTTTAAGGAGGGCGCCAAATTTGTGAGGGATCTCAAAAATTAAGGGAAAGGAAAGGATTTAAAGCCGAGAAAGGGTGAAGTCAATTATGGACAACGATTCGAACATGAAAATTAATTTATTAGTCAACTTACAAAAGGGTGGTGAGACGTGCGCGCTCACAATCGCTAGTAAATCTCGCTTCGTCCGAGAGCAGGTGAATATGGTGGATGGTGCACATCAGTTTAGCTGATAACTGGGGAGGGCAGCTTGGCTTTCTGGTGTAGAGCTGGTCGGTGACGGAACACTGGGCTGGAAATTCCGGGAGACGTGCGGTAAGCAAAGACAGCTAACGGCTGCACGAGACTCGAGACTAATTACCTTCGGGACAAGAACGCGGTAATAAGGACTGTGGGTAATGTTCCCCACTCCTTATCCTAGGCCCGTAGGGCCATATGATAGCGGGGAACTTGTAACTTTGTTACACAATTTCCAATTAAAACAGTAGCTCGCGTAAAAACGAAAAATCCCATGATAATAGCGGACAGACCTGGAACCGCCTTTCAAATCATTTTAATTAAAATAGTTAGACCACTTCCCCAAAAAATATTAGGCGACGTAAATATCTTAGCCATTAAAGATAATTTTACAAAATATGCTTTAGCTCTAGCAGTTCCGGACGCAAAAACTTTAACAGTAGCTGCAATTTTTTGTGAAAAAATGTACATGCATTTACGGTTCCCCAAGAAAAAATATGATGAACAATATAAATAAACTTATGAGTGATTCTCCAAAAGTTGGCCATTTTGTGTTCAAGCTCTGCAATCAGTAATAAAGAAGAGATGCGCAATGCAAAAAATTCTCATATAAGGAGCTCAATATGAATAAAAACCTCCCTCGTTTTGATGAATCTTAATTATTTCTAATTGTAGCTAAAAATAAAAAAACCATAAATAATGTGCTGTCGGTACCGTGTCCCCAGTACGAGTTTTCTCGGATTCTAGCAACATTAAACTACTATTACCGTAATTTATTTCTCTGCAACCTAAATTATATCGTTAGTATGAATAATAATATCAAAAAATACATTTTGTAACCTTGATTTGGCACTGCTTATTCATATATTGCAAAATAATGTTCACATTTTATTTTTCCTGATCCTAATAGGACCCTGTTGTGGTTGTTTAATCCTTTCCCCTCTTTGTATGTATGTCTATATATATATATATATATATATATATATATAAAATTACATCAAATACTATAATTCAAACCCCTCATAAACTACATTTATAAAGTAAAGCTAAACCTTTTTTTTTATTTGACATTAAAGAATGTTCTCAAAGCACTTACGGCGTTGACGATTACATTCTCATTGACATAATCGCACTTCGTGCTCTACTGTTAGATTATACAGGCTCTAATTTTTAAAAAAGTAGGCTTATAGAAAAATGCGGCTAAAATAGTTTTAAAATATATTTGGTATCTAGTGACAATTTTTGGATCTATGAAAAAAATCATTTTTAATATTTTAAAGAGATTTTCAAATTTTTAAAAAGTATATAACTTTTATAATTTTCATAAAAATTACAAATTTTATTTGAATAATTTGCAAGTCTTATCTAAAATTTTATGGTTTTCGGATTCTGTGAGTCCCGAAACGTAGAGATCCGTTAAAAACCAGAGATTGAAAATTTGGACGATTACATTACATTCTCAGGAATGAGAATGTAAAAAAGACCAAAATCAATGTAAATTTGGGAGAGACACGCGAACCTTAATTATATGTCCTGTCGGTCCTACCTAAAGCTTCTCAATTGCTCGAGAAACATAAAAAATAAGGCCAGATTTGGATTCTGTGAGTAAAAATGTACATGTATTGATTTTTAATAGATTTGTAAGGTTATTTTTTATACGCACAAACATGAAATTTTATTAAATTTTTCGTGCGCGGAATGTCCTGTCGGTCCCAGTTTCGAGTTTCAAGGTTAGACGTACTGTCAGTAACGAAACGTGGAGCGCTAGCATTCCTTAGACTTCAAATACATGACGGTGCAGTGAATAAGTAATTATGATTGGAAAATAATCGTTTTGACGCTAGTGTGTAGCAAAAGTGCTAATGGGATTAAAAAAGTCATTTTGACTCACCCAAGAACGGAAGGTAAAGGTTTTTATTGAGATCAGTGATGTTTATTTGAATAAATCATGATACATCCAATCTTCTTTTCTTAATAAATTGACTGAGAACTAATTACTTTGCACGATTTCACTACGTTCAAAATATGTGACCCATTCCCAGCGTTGTTATAATTTTGTTATATTAATTTATGAATTTTTTTCGTGGTCGCGCTTATTTTCCATTGCCTGAGTTAGTACTATAACATAAAAAAATTTTAGTCAGTTCGAACAATTTTTTTTCTCAGAAACTACACTCCCCAAAGTGACCAACTTTTTGAGAAACACCCTCATAAAGTCGAGACATATTAGAAAAAGATACGTGAGAATTGACATAAAGGCGTCAGCAGACTTAAACGTTCACACGTAAAATGTTAATCCGTTAATAATTAGTTGAACAAAAAGGCCTTATCATTTTAATTTTAGATGGATCTCATCGACTGTCAGCATATAGACTCTCTTATCGTCGTTTTTATACATCAAATTGATATGCTCATGTTATGATCATATCTATTTCACATTGAAATTTTCTAAAGAAATTACAAAAATATTCTTTAATGAGCAACAAACCTTAGAAGCATACACAAAACTAGAGATATAATATTTCAAAATAAAACCATCTTCTACACTAACTATTGTTTTATTTTTACAGGTTCTTGAGAAGCAAAATGCACTCTAAACTCTTACTTTCACCGGGCATCTTCTTTATATTATTCCTAGTAACCCCATGTGATGTGACAACCTCGTGCTTCAATTCTACTTTCGCGCACTCATGATGCGTATATCTTGAGCCTATTATTGATATAAAAATCCTTTTCACAGAATTTAATTTTCTGTCTTGTATAGACTATTTGCAATGCGAGTAGTCGAAAAATCGATATCAAATCAGTAACTAATTATTAATGATTCATTCTAAAATTATCTCAAGGGTCGAAGACTTTCACAAATGCGTCGATTTTAATGCCAAAATCAATGAACCTGCTTTCGAAAATCTAACAAAAGAGCCAGGAAAGACTATTGACTCCTATACCTCTCTTTTACGACACTTTTTAGAAGCCCTCACGCATACCTTTATAAATTCATTGCACGATCTACTCTTTCCTTAATTTTAAACTAAACCTCTCTACTCCTTTTCTCTTTAACGTTCATCCGTTTTCAAAAATGAATCATTTTATAGTTAAGAACTATTTAATTTTCATGTTAATTTTCATGTACCTGATCCACCTTGACTGATTAGGTACCTAGACTGAGTTTCATAAGCCTACATGCAGAGAATCATTCCTGGAGCTATATAATTTTTTTCCTCCTTCATATGTAGTTACTTATACTATACTATGTAAATCCCATTTTTTACAATTTTAATATTTTTAGTCTTATAAATACACATGTATCTGTTGTATGGTGTGGTCGTAAGATTAGATGATCGTTTTTAAAATAATAATTCCGAAAGATGTTTCGAAATGTACTATATGTACAGTATTGCCATTTATAGTGCAGTGGTACTGAAAAAGTACATGTCGTGAAATTTCTGTACTGGTCTTTAAATTTATTTCAACTTTATTCTTCTTTATTCAGGTAAATTTCAGTACAGTTGCACGATTCGTCATTTTCTTGTACTTTTGCAGGTTATGTTCGTATGTCTCTTTTAATTTGAATTTAAAGATAGAAAAAAAAAATTTGAATTTGGTGCCGAAATGTTGTAAATTAATTAGTTGCGCTAATTGCTGGCAAAATAAAAATCATCTACTCTAATACGATATAGCTTAAATTAATTCCCAATTCCATGTTAACGACAAATGAAAATTTTGCTGTTTCTCTTTTACAGATAACATGGAAATGCAAAAAAACCGTTCGAATTTTAATTTTGAAGGCATTAGGTCACAACGCCGAATTACCAACGTTTGGGGCTAAATGCTTAATGCATACAAATAATGTAAAATGTTGTATATAAATTATGGTGACCAGATGGGTCGGGTCGAGATCCAGGGAATTTAAAAAAGGTCTAAAGAAGGTAGTCGATTTCATTTAGTTTCATGATACTTCAGTTGAATTGCGTGCATGGATGAGGAAACATGTATCGCGGACAGTTTTTACTGAAAGTAGGTTGCGTTCATCGCTCCATTGGAATTTTACCAAAGAAAAAACTATCTCACAATTGGTGTTAAAAATCATGCGATTTCTCGAAAAAAAATCTGTTTCTCGGAAAACCAGGACATTCTCATAGTTTTCTACAGAACACCAGGACACCAGAATGGATGGGGCAAAACTCGGACATCTGCTGGAAAATAAGGACATCTGGTAACCCTATATAAATGGGAGCGTGCATGTACAAAAAAGAATGTGAGATAAAATGCTTCACGTTACGTGTTAAAAGCGGTAGCGGAAAAATGTATGTTTTGCGAAGAAAATTATACTACTATAAGAGTACAAAATTCATGATAATTTAAATGTGAACATAGTTACTGATGCAGAACTTAATACATACAAAATAAAACTTTACAATGGTTGAATGCATGTGCAAAATTTTATGAGAGACGAGATTAAGCTCCATATTGTTTCCGTCCTCGTAGAAACTATAGATACATGTAAATCAGCATCTCAAAAACGTTAAATGCTGTGACGTATATGTATAATTTAAAATATTCATTTATATATCTATATATTTGCATAATTATACAAATAAACACTTAATAAATATAGACCAAATATTGTGTCAGCACGTTAGTAAGCTGGAGAGCGGGGGCTAATCTGAAAAATTGCACCCGCTCCTGGCGAAATCGCGGTAAAATTTCAGCCACAACCACGTCTCACCACCTTGAGATAGGTGGTTACAGTCTGTAACGGAATCAATACGACGATCCGCAAAAGTTTCGTGCACTAACGCGTTTTCCTGGACTACTGCCTTCTGCATTTTTCCCGCAAGTGTTTTAACATATTGTTGACACGCAGGGATGCTTTTCAGGCTATTAACGAGTGAAAGCTTGGCATCTCCAAGAGCGCCGATGATAAGGACAATCAATTTAACAGAATATTCCGGGTCCAGTCGTTGCAACTCCGTTTAGAGGAGTGATAATAAGGTTAATGCCGTAAGAGTGACAGAGGTTTCAGGAGTGAGTACTCGAGATAGATAAGATTTGATGCATAATAATCCTGTTGTGAAGACATTCCAGACTCAATATTCCGAGACCACCTTGACGGTGTGCGACGTACAGTCACGGAACAGAAGACTAAACATGCATGCTTTTGTTAGTATCTTTAGGCTTGAGAGAAACCTTGGTGTTGATGTTTCTCCGGGTCATAAAGCATCGCTACCGAGGAGGTGAAAAAACAATTAGCAGGGATGAACTATTCCGCACCGGGACCAGATTGTATCAAAACCTTCTGGTGGAAGAAGTTTTCTTCAACCCATCAACATTTGGGCCGTATTTTCACCTCATATTTGAAGTCGGAAGAGCCGATTCCAGAGTGGTTGGTGGAAGGGCGCACAATACTCCTGCCGAAAATAGGCAACTTA
>NC_046660.1:150811608-150812707 GCF_010883055.1 Belonocnema kinseyi
CCGCCTTCTGCATTTTTCCCGCAAGTGTTTTAGCATATTGTTGACACGCAGGGATGCTTTTTAGGCCATTAGCAAGTGAAAGCTTGGCACCTCCAAGAGCACAAATGATAAGGACAATTAGTTAAACAGAATATTCCGGGTACAATCGTAGCAACTCCCTTATAAGGTCTCGATACCTCTCTTTCTTTTCATTCTCCTTGGTTATGATGTTTTTGTCAGCTGGTTCCGAAAATTCGATAACGAACATGGTTCACTTCTCGAAGTCAAGAAGAACCATGTCAGGCCTCGAGTGAGCAACAGAAACAATTGTCGAGAATATAAAGTTCGAGTATATGCGGCACTTCCCATTCTCGACAATTACCCAGAATAATACTGTTGTGAAGACATTCAAGACTCAATATTCCGCGACCCCCTTGACGGCGTGAGATGTACAGTCGCGAAACGGAAGACTTGAGATGCATGCTTTTGTTCATGTGCATAACCTTTCTTGTCCCGATATCAAGAGATCTGAGCTCGTTCTTCGTCCATGGAACTACTCCAAATAAATGGAGTAGAACCGGGACGGCAAGCATGTTCGTTGCAGATACTTTGTTCCACGCTGACAGTTCGGAAAACCAAATCTGTCGGATGAGACGTTTTTATCTGCTTCGGAGAGTATCCTTTATAGATGTCACATCATGAATGGGGCTCTGTGGCACGCCCAGGTATGTGTAAGTCTCTCCAGCGCAAAGGTGTCGTATGGCGCTTCTATCAACGAGCTCAGGATCTGCAGGGATGCCATTAAGTTTTCCTCACTTCAAATAAACCTTGGCGCATTTCACTAACCCAAATTCCATTTCAATTTCCTTAGTATATCGTCCGACAATCCCCAGAGCTAGATGCAGTTGCTCTTTGTTTTTAGCATAGATCTTAAGATCGTCCATGTAAAATACATGAGTGACCTTGTACTTTCCATCTGCAGGTTTGCCGCATAAGTACCCGTCGGCATGGCGAAGTAATAGAGATAGTGGCAATAATGTAAGGCAAAAGAGGAGTGGGCTCATGGTGTCGCCCTGAAAGACACCTCTCTGAAAGGTGACCTTGTTAGTTGTCACACGAT
>NC_046660.1:150812807-150818227 GCF_010883055.1 Belonocnema kinseyi
ACCCGTAAAGTATGTGCATGCAGCGACGTCCCAGTTGAAAATATGATGCGTTAGGCCCTATAAAACCCAAATGACCAGCATGGGTCAGTTACAGTTCTTCTCAGTTTTCTACGGGTTTCTTGGATTCGAGCAGTCCAGTCCAGTGTCTAAAACCGGAAATCCGAGTCTGGGATTTTCTACCCTTTGACAGTGGGCCGGAACCACACAATTGCAAATCAAATATCACAGTTCGGCTTAAATGAAAAACTATATCCTTCATAAGGGTTTTTAAGGCCCCTGAGACCGAATCCAGTGTAAAAATGACGAAATTCAAAATGGCGGATCCAATATGGCGATCGAACTTTTATAATTCTGGCCAATATTACTAATACTTATTACCTGGGGGCTTTTGAGGTTTCTGAAGCCAAATATGCTGTCCAAATTACACGCTTCAAAAAGTTTAGATAACCTGACAGGTTTCGGGGTGCTTTATTAAAGTGAGTCCTATCGCTTCTCATTAACATAGATATTCAATCTTTGTCGGAATCGCTTTGATCTTCTGAAGAACTATCAAAACTTTGTGAAGAATTATTTGCTGATAGTTGTGGCAATTTCAAAAGAGCAATAACTACTTTCGGAAAGGGTTTTGATTGTTTTCGAGGAAATGATGTTTTTGATATTATTACAGGATCAGGCGTAGTGAGAAGTGCATGTAACAGTTCGATCATAGTATCGTTTCTAGAATTTTTTCTTGTATTGTTTTCCCTGCAGTTTTTTAGAACTTTTGATTCTTGTGCTTTCTCTGAGAGTTGACCAATCTGATGAAGTTTTTGGATCGCTAAAAAATCTGCGATCTGTATTTCCGACGTTCGTTGTCTCACTACCTCCGGCTTCGGGAATATCAATCAGTATACCCATCCTACTCTTAAAAGCTGCTTGAATAGATTTTTTCCTCTCTTTAAGACTAGCCTTTTTAAGAGGACTTCGAGCTTGCCACTTTTTGAATTCCAAGCGGTAGGAGATGTGCAGAAAATATTCAAAACACCTAATCCAGGCGTGTACCGGGGAGAGGCCAAACTGAAATTTAGATGGATCATTTTCTCTTCTGACAGCTTCGTCAATGTTGTTCATCATAGTTGGTGTTGTCCCATAAACGTAACATCTTTGTGAAGAAGTTGTTTCTGTAATGGCATTGCAGACTTTCCCATCTTTCATGGTCAACATCAGAGTATGATAAATCAAAATGTCACCTAATTCATCATGTTTAATGAAGCTGGACATTAGATTGTCTATTTTACTTTCGATCTGATCTTTTGCAGATTTAGATACTTCAGTATTCTCGTTAATGCATTGAATTCTTATTGGTACACAACTTTTAGAGGATGCCGGATGATCATTTTTCAAGTGAACAAGTGAAGTAATGAGAAGGTTTTTATCGTCAAAATCTCCTAGAGATCGCTGCGTATAAGCTGAATGGCCCGGACTACCTTCAAACCCCCAATTCATGATCAAAGTCAAATTCGAAAGACATGCGGAAGGTAGTGAGTGCAAGACAGGTTCACTGACTTTGACTAGTCGTTTTGTTATTTGATTAAGAAGTGATTGCAATGGAATTTTGACTTCGTTCAGTTACTGTAATATTTCCAGATTAATATCTGCTTTTAGCTTCTCTTATTTTATAATAAGACGGTTATAATTCGACACATCTTGCCTTTGCCATCGCCGCAAAAAATCAAGACCCCTTACTTTAGAAGACAATAAATCCGCAGAGCAAAATGTGAAGAGGTTTGCATAAGAACCACACGAATCCGCTAAGTTTTCTTAATGAAATGGTGTTTCTCTAATTTACGTAAAAAAATTTTGTTCCGAGCTAATTAGCAAAATACAAGTAAAAATGCGGTCGCGAGGCCCATTGTTGAGACACGTTAACTTTCACATGACCCCAGAGATCAAGCTTGCACACGAATTATCTTGTATTTTGTTTATTTAATATCGTACACTTATTTCGGTATTATAATATAATTTTGTAATTATAAGGCTGTTAATTCGTTATTGCAATATATGTAAAAGGAATAATTATTATTCTACAAAGATATGTCATTGTAAAATTTTGTTAGGAATTACGGTTTATGAACAATTATTTTCATATACTTTTGTGCTATAATTCTAATCTTGATTATTACTTATATATTATATCGGTGCAATTTCATGTAGATGTTGAAAGAAAAACTCTAACTTGATTTTTGAATAATTCCCAGAAATGACAGGATACTCAAAATTGAAAAATTTGGTGCAGATCTGAACAAAAATTTCTTGAAACAAAAAATGTCAAAACCTTCTTGAATTTTTTAAAAATGAATTTGTAAATTGAATTATTTAGAGAATAGTGTAAGCTATCTATACATTTTTTTAATTGGGTATTTTTTCAAAAATTCAGTTTAAACTTTCGTTTTTGAAAAATTAAAGAAGGTTTTGACATTTTTTGTTTTCAGAAATTTTTGTTCAGTACTGCACCATATTGCGAAAATTAAAAAAGTACACCTTAACAGTATTAAAATCACAAAAGTTATGAAAGTTTAAAGAAAAAGACCAAATTTTTCAATTTTGAGTATCCTGTCATTTCTGGGAATTATTCAAAAATCAAGTTAGAGTTTTTCTTTCAACACCTACAATAACAAACACTACAATTTTCATAAAAATTACAAACAATAGCTTAAGTTCTTCACATGATTTGACATGGAATTGCACCCATGCAATATATAAGTAATAATAGTGATTAGAATTATAGCACAAAAGTATATGAAAATAATTGTTCATAAACCGTAATTGCTAACAAAATTTTACAATCACGAACCTTTGTAGAATAATAATTATTCCTTTTACATATATTGCAATAGCGAATTAACAGCCTTATAATTACAAAATTATATTATAATACCGAAATGAGCGTACTATGTGAAATAAACAAAATACAAGATAATTCGTATGCAAGCTTCATACTGTATTATATTATGAAAATTTTTTATCAGAAGAGAAGGGCGCAGTCCGCCTCAAAGCTTTGAGACGGCCCTGCTGAGCGAGCAGCAGCAATGGGAAAATCTGGAGAAAACGGCTGCCAGCAGCTGAGAAATATGACGGACCTTTTTTTCTACACTTTTTTCTACGCTTGTGCCACGCGCCTCGCCTCATTAAATTCTGAATTATTCTGAGAGACTTTAATCGCGAAATTAAAGTTTTTATTCAGTTTTGTGGTCGAAATATAGATCAGGGTACATTACTACACATTTTAAGCCATTAAACAGCGCGATAGCTCTATTCAATCCCTAAATAAAAACATTTAACAACAATCCTTGCAAAACTGAGATTTTTAAATATTATACATTTTTAAGGTCTCTACTGGATTCGGAACATGTTGCAGGACACTCCAGAATGTTTTCAAATTTTTTCCAACATATTCTTCGCTCTGGGGTCATGTGAAAGTTAACGTGTCTCGACAATGGGCCTCGCGACCGCATTTTTACTTGTATTTTGCTAATTAGCTCGGAACAAAATTTTTTTACCCAAATTAGAGAAACACCATTTCATTAAGAAAACTTAGCGGATTCGTGTGGTTCATATGCGAACCTCTTCACATTTTTTCTGCGGAGTTATTGACTTCTAAAGTGAGGGGTCTTGATTTTTTGCGGCGATATTAATATCGACATATTGATGCTTGGTCAACTTATCCGCTACAATCATTGCCAATGTCTCGTCTTCAGTATAAGGTGTAAAAATCTGTATATATAGCCGAGTTCGATCAACTTTCTCAAAGGAACGAAGGGCTATGTGCCTTACCAGATTTGCAGCTTTCCTATCACCCTATAAATAAAGATTGACAGATGCAGCTAATGTTAATTCAGAAACACTTGATTTTTTCAATTCTGATATTTTCCGTATTTTTCAACGAATGGAAGAATCAATATAAGATTTAAGTGGCCGACCTCTCTTTGCAATAGCACTTTCCGCTTGAACCAAGATTCATTTTGTTCATAACCTTATCCAAATCTCTTTGGACCGTATTTAAATTAATTAGAATTTCTTTGCAGACATTTTTAACAACTTGTGAAACCTTATCTTTTACTTCTTTAGGATGAATTTCTTTTTTGAGATCTTTTTTTGTGAGTGCGAACTCCATTTTATTTATATTTATCAGTTATCTTTCATTTTAACACTATGTCTACTATGACAACTACGACTACGACAAAAGTAATGAAAATCACTTCTTTAGACCAAAGATCATAAGTGACCTTCCATTCATCGTAACAAAAGAAGGTTCACCATTTTCTCAATTGTTTTGACCAACTTTATTTCGTACCAAATTTATTTGCTTCAAAAATAAGCTGGTATATTGAAATTATTCTATCATTAAAGTCTTAATAATTAAAACCATTCCAAAGTACAAAAAAAGCATGGTAAACTTCTGTGTAAGAAACACACATTATTAGTTTCGAACTACATTAAAAGGACTGAGTAAGCGGCTGTGTCCACTGTGCCTTGGATTGCTCTTAACCAATCTGATCCTAAATTGGACCCACAATTAACAACCAACTAAGGATTCAACTGATTTTGGACATACAGTTCCTATATTGAAGTATACAATCTTTTTTCTGCGCTACTACACAAAGGTCACAGTGGCATGTCACTTTTAGACCTTATCGACTCTCCATTCATATCAATAACGGGTGAGTAATAATTATATAAATTCCAGTTCTATTTGTTTAACTCCTTGGGCCATAATAAGTGCGATTCTTTCATTTTAAGGTGCTGGCAAAGGACTACCTTAACTGTCGTCAACTTCGTGCATTAATATTCAGTAGTATATCAGTTCTATTTTGTAATTATTTCTAATAAATTACTAACATATGTTATTTATTGGCTACTCATTCCTTTTCTCTGTGCGAGATGTTCAATCTTAACCGAAACGAGGAATATAATTAAGAAGGCGGTATTTTACGTTTTTCATGATGTAATAACTGTCGGTAGGAAAATTATGAGATTTAACAAAATATCCCAACCCTAAAAATTTCCTCTCGTTAGTGACTAAAATTAAATATATATGATTCTCTTATTTGAAGAATATTTGTACAGATATTTTTGATAATTAAGGAAGTTGTATTGTGCACTGCCGTTGTAATTAAAACTAACATTATTCGAGTAGTTTAATCGGAAACCAAGAGTGCTTGAAGCATTAATTCATTTACTCATTCGCTCTCACTAACTTTCTTAATACTCACACATTCACTGAATCAATTAACGACACACTACCTCATTTGCTCACTAACTCAGTAAATCACTTCATCAGTCAATCAGTATTTAAACCCAACTCTCGCTTTCTGTCAAGTGTCGGGAGTGGCCTTAAATGGCCTTGGACTGATTTCTGAGGGCCGCCCGAGTCGCTTCTA
>NC_046660.1:150818327-150819506 GCF_010883055.1 Belonocnema kinseyi
CACAACCACGTCTCACGACCATGAGATAGGTGGTTACAGTCTGTAAAGGAATCAATACGACGATCCAGCAAAAGCCTCGTGCACCCTAAGAACACGGAGCGATTACCCGCCTTATGCATTTTTCCCGCAAGTGTTCCAGCATATTGTTGACACGCAGGGATGCTTTCTAGGCCATTAGCAAGTGAAAGCTTGGCAACTCCAAGAGCGGCGATGATAGGAACGATCAATTTAACAGAATGTTCCGAGTACAATCGTTGCAACTCCCTTATAAGGTCTCGATACCTCTCTTTCTTTTCATTCTCCTTAGTTATGATGTTTTTGTCAGCTGGTGCCGAAAATTCGATAACGAACATGGTTCGCTTCTCGAAGTCAAGAAGAACCATGTCAGGCCTCGAGTGAGCAACAGAAACAATTGTCGAGAATATAAAGTTCCAGTATATGCGGCACTTCCCATTCTCGACAATTGACTCAATTTCCCTAGGAGCATTTCGAGGAGCGATATTCAGGTTAATTCCGTAAGAGTGATAGAGATGGTAATAAAGCACTCTTAGTGCCGCATTGTGCCTTTGAATGTAGGTCGTTCCCGCGTGAGTTGGACAACTAGATAGTATGTGAGCTAAATGCTCGGGGTGTGCATGGCACGCCCTGCAGCTATGATCGGGAAGGTCTTAGCTCAAAATGTGACGACGGTATGTTAAGGTGGAAATGACACCGTCTTGGCATGCAAAAATGAAATCCTCCGTATCAGACTTCAATCCGAGCGATTTAAGGAAAGCAAACGTTAGCTCACAAGACATTGACTAATCCTTCACATTTCTGTAAAAGAAACCGTGCATCCTCTTATCGAGGAGCTGTTCATGAAAGTTTTTCTCTTGTGCTTTCTTAATCCGGGCTTTCAGGAGTGAGCACTCGAGATAGATAAGATTTAATGCATTTTGCTCACCCCTAATACTGAAGTTGAGTCCGAGTGTTTCAGCAGCCTTCTCCGCTGCTTTGTACAGAAACGCTCCTTTGCCCACTTCTTTATCCTTCCTGACCATTTTAATTAGAGGGTCTCTTTCATTTGCGACTCTATGCGCTGTGCCCAGAATAATCCTGTTGTGAAGACATTCAAGACTCAATATTCCGCGACCCCCTTGACGGCGTGAGATGTACAGTCGCGGAACGGAAGACTTAAGA
>NC_046660.1:150819606-150820986 GCF_010883055.1 Belonocnema kinseyi
CGTTTGTATCTGCTTCGGATAGTATCCTTTATAGATGTCACATCCTGAATGCGGCTCTGTGGCACGCCCAGGTATGTATAAGTCTCTCCAGCGCAAAGGTGTTGTATGGCCCTTCTATCAACAAGTTCAGGATCTTCAGGGATGCCATTAAGTTTTCCTCGCTTCAAGTAAACCTTGGCGCATTTGTCTAAGCCAAATCCCATTCCAATTTCCTTAGTATATAGTTCGACAATCCCCAGAGCTAGAAGCACTTGCTCTCTGTTTTTAGCATAGATCTTAAGATCGTCCATGTAAAATACATAAGTGACCTTGTACTTCCGATCTGCAGGTTTGCCGCAAAAGTACCCGTCGGAATGGCGAAGTGCTAGAGATAGTGACAATCATGTAAGGCAACAGAGGAGTGGGCTCATGGTGTCGCCCTGAAAGACACCTCTCTGAAATGTGACCTTGTTAGTTGTCACACGATTTTTTCCAGATGAGATAGTAAATCTGGTTTTTCTAAAGCGGCATCAATCTCTCTATGCACCCAACTATTTGCGGATGAACCTTTAAGATTTCCAAAAGACAGATGATAAGTCTATGTGATGTCGAATCGAAAGCTTTCCGATAATCAATCCAGGCCACCGATAGGTCACGCTGGTAGAATTCTGCATCTTTGCAGACACATCTATCGATGAGCTGGTTCTCCTGACATCCGGCTACGCCTTTCTTTGAGCCTCGTTGTTCATACGTTTCTTGCCACACAGGTTCCATTGCCCGAATAATCCTATCATTTAGGATAGCTGTGAATATCTTATAAAGCGTGTTCAGACAAGTTATTGTCCTGTAATTCTTCGGGTCAGCTAAGTTGCCTATTTTCGGCAGAAGTATTGTGCCCCGTTCCACCAAACACTCTGGAATCGGCTCTTCCGACTTCAAATATGAGGTGAAAATACTGGCCAAATGCTGATGGGTTGAAGAAAACTTCTTCCACCAGAAGGTTTTGATACAATCTGGTCCCGGTGCGGAATAGTTCTTCATCCCTCTTAATATTTTTTTCACCTCCTCGGTGGTGATGGGTAAGCATTCTTTATCAGGTTTTATGTGAGCAACACATAACTCCTTGAAGCTCTTTATATTTTCTGAGTCTTCGTCCTGTCTATGCTGAACTTCGTAGACTTCTCTCCAAAATACTTCGACCTCCTCTGGTTTGGGTGGGTGTTCGACAGTAACTGGAGGGTCTTGTAAGAGTCGAGATGGGTCAGAAAGAAACTGTTGATTTTCTCTGACCCACATCTCATTTCGCTCTAGACGTCTCTTAGCGTCGTCAGATAGTATCCGTATTCTCTCAACAATATGCTGTCTGATGGTCAGCAGCTTTGACTTGTTAAGTGCGTGATA
>NC_046660.1:150821086-150831230 GCF_010883055.1 Belonocnema kinseyi
TCTAGGAAGGTCAAGAACGGGGTGTCTGAAAGCAAGAGTTTGGTGTAATTGCTTAATGACTTAATTACGTAATCACTCCCTTAATCAATCACTTACTCCCTTCATTATTTTCACTATTCACATGACCCACTTCGTTATTTGCTCTCTCTTCTTCGCTATTAGTCACTCCCTCATGATTGCCCCCCCTCGACGCCTTCTCACTTTAGCACATTCAGGTACATACACGTATTATGTATATGTCCCTTATGCATGTTGTGTGCACTTAAACGCTTTAGTACCAAATTTTGATACCTTGTAGCGTCAAGGCGGGGCAGAGGATTAAGTTCTGATTAGTTTTTTGATAAAGTTTTTGTATTATATTTTGTTCAGGATGAAAGATGTGCCCCACTGTGCGTCGGTGCTATGCCCAGTATCGCTCAAGTTTTCATACACTCCAACTTTGCAAAACTGCAGTTCAGTCAAATTCATCATTCAAGTTTCCATACGCCATACGTCAAATTCATTACTGTTATATTTCCAATATATACGCATTTTAGTTGTACTACTCTCTTCCCTTAAAACAGGGCGATGAGAAAGAAAATTAAAATTTTTTTATTATTATCTGCATAGATTTCCGTCATGTGACCCGCGGAAATATAACCCGACATAAAGTCACAGTAATCATTGTTTATAACAGGGTTTTGCTTAAACTTCTTTTCAAGATGTTGCAAAACAGATAAAGCTACTTTACTTGAGTTACGGAGTTCTGATGAGGATGTCGTAAATGGAAGCCTAACTGTGCAGCGACAATGGGAATTACGCCCATGAGCTGAAAGAAAATAAGGTTCACACTGCCAAGAATTTTGTAGAGTTTCGTCAATTAAAACACTTGATGCATGGTTGAATCTGATTGCTTTCACTGTAAGTCCCGATTGTTTCAAGAGCCTTGAAAGAACCCATTCAAAAATTGTATCTTGAACGATTAATGAAATAGAAGTCACCTAATGAAAACCTTGGTCATCCTTTCTTGTTGACGAGCTTTCACTTCTCCGGAGAGATTTTCTAAAATGTAGTCCGCAGTCATAATCAATTTTTCCAATTTCCTTGAATTTTGATGGATCGTAGACTATACTGTAAGATTGAGAACAACTTTTTTTAGCCGATACAAGTTCCGCAGCGAACTGCAACACTTATAAAAAACATAATGCACCATTTTATCAAACTGATGCTTTCCAGCTTTCACTTTAGTTTGCCGAATTAACTTTCGTCAACTGTTAGAGGCTGTAAGAATACACAGAAAAATCCAACATCACAACGGTGGAAAATTGCGTCGCAACGTTTCTCAAGATGCCGCAACTTCGTCGCATTAATCACACACAAATAAATCCTGACTCTTCCTTTTCAAACGCGAAATTTTCTTTTTCTCAGCTCCATCCGGCTCGAAGGACCATAAATTGTTTATAACTAGTTTTAGAAAAGAGATTGAATAAGTGGACTGTATGGAGCCAAAAAACTTTTGTTACTTGTGTTGAGCTGGAACTGACACATTTGAAGAAGGGTTTCTTAGACTAGACTTAGAGTCAACACTTAGAGAAAAAACACTGAATATGAGTATAAAAATACTTTAATCTATTTTGGAATCGGTTTACACATTATTCATGACCGCATTTGAGAGCCAAGCATTGGTCGGATTTTCGGAGATCCGTTCCGATCCACATTGTTTGAGAAGATATAAATTTTGACCATATACTCTGTACATCTGAATTAAAAAATGCGAATTTATAAAGCAATGTAAAAGTTTGAAGCCAAAAATAAGAATTTTCTACAATGCAGTTGAATTTCCTCTGAAAAACATGATTATTTAACCAAAAAAAGTTTATTTTCTAGCCGATAGTTCAATTGGCTATCAAAATTCTTGAATTTTTAACAAAGAAATATTGGTTTAGCATGAATGAAAAATAATTTCAATCAAAGTGCTGAAGTTTCAAGCGAAAAAAAAAGAAATTTCTACAAAACAGTTGATTTTTCAACTTGAAAAATATGCATTTTGAAAATATGAAAAGTCGTCAGAGCCAGCCGTCAATGACAAGCTTATTTCATCATGGCATGAAATAATCCGATATGCCATTAGGGTAGAGTTTCTTACTTCAACGCTTCTGCTTGGTCACGCGTGAATGACCACTGTATCCTCCCGCAGTACCTTTTACTTCCATCCGCGGTGCGGCCTCAATTCTCGCAAGGGCTATTGATGGGTTTCGCTGTGTTTTTCGAATTTCTAATACTTAAGTACTGCATAGAAGAACTTAAACTTAACTGAATTTGGGGAAATTCGCTAAAGGCGAAAATCGATGCGTCTAGCGGCAGTCGAGCTTTTATTAGCTTTTATTAGCTCACGGGAAATAAGAGACAAAAGACTACAGTCATCAGGTAACCAACCGATTTTCGAATCGGGCACGATTCCACTTTTTTATGATAATTCGAGAAGTAATCAATATTTTTTTATGTTCTTGTTCTGCTTTATTAAGCTTTATTTTTTTGCCCTATTTTATCAAGAGTTTATTTTATTTGTTAAAAAACATAAGACGCCTTTATCATTTACGCATAACAGCTTAAAACACTTTTTTTTGTTCTTTTCATGTTTTCTTTATTTCCATTATTACCAACATAAGTTGTTTGTTTAGAAATGGCGGACAATTATCTGGTTTTTACAGATTGCTTTTTCCCGAAAAATTTGTTTTTTAAATTTATAATGAACCATTTTATGGCTATTGTTTGTATGTTTGGTATATTTATCTTTTTATTATTTATATATTTTTATTTATCTTTTTATTTCCTATACGATTATTGTGCATACAAAAATTCCAGGGAATTTCTTTCGGATCTTTTTCATGGATTCTGAATCCGTTAAGAACAATGCTCTGCCATTGTTCTTTCTTAGGTCAGAAACTCAGATCCCATAAAATTGTTGTTAAAATTCCTTCTTTCGGGATGGGTTCCTTTTAAAGTGGGAAATTAAATTAAATTTAAGAATTGAAATGGTTGAATATAAGATAACATACATTTTTCAGGTCTGCCAGATTATTTATGTCGAATGCGCCAGGCAACAAGAGAATACCAACATTATAAATCGAACAGAGATAAAGCTTTCACAACTGCCATACTTGACCAATCAAATAATTGTGGAACATCGAAAGGAGAAAAAACAAAAAAACAGTCACAAACAAATGAAACAGATAATTCGCAAAAGGATTCATCAAAAACAGAACGAGAACCTTTGAACTCCCCGAAGAAAATTCATAAAATTTCAGATATAAAGGAAAATGATGAATACGGAGAACTTGATCCTATGCAAGAAGAAGATCAGGGTTTCCTGAATTATTTCTTTTTGACAAGATTGTTTGCTTAAGAAAAACGATATTATATAAAGTGCAGGCTTAATGCAGTACACGTGATTCTCGTTTATTTGAATACTTAAATTGTAGTCTATATGTTATTAAACATTTTAATTACCATATAGATTGATAAAATAAATGTAAGGCTCAAATAGGTCTATTGTCAGGATCGACAATTTCTAACTTATATAGCGTGTAAAGAATTGGGGTGTTCTTGGAGAGCCAAACTGACAACTCAATGATTTCATAAGGTTTCTTCTTCTTTTATTTTTATGGAGATACTTTTATTTATATGTTAAACCATATATGTATGGGAAATAATATCATGAAAATATTTGGCTTATGGGTACTCCCCTAGCAGTCACGAAACGTGGCCATAGGTGTGATTTACCACGGTTCTGCTGGGAGCCAGTGTCATTTTCGTGGATGAGTTTCTTCAAAACAGGATCATTCTGGGTACAACGCTTATAGTTGCCAATCGATGGTAGCAGAGGGTTCTGAGGGCTACTGAAACACTTGGCTTCGAATTCAATCTCGGAAGTGAGGGAAATTCATCAAAATTATCCATCTCGAGTACTCAATTCTGAAGGCTACAATAAAGAAAGTACATGAGAACAATTTCCTCTAAAAACTCCTCGATAAAAGGATACACGGCACCTTCTACAGAAATGTGGAGGACCTTTCAATGTCGTTTGAGCTAACGTTTGATTTCCTCAAATCACTCGGGTTGAAGTTGGGCAAAGAGGGTTTAATTTTGGCGTGCCGCATTTAAGCCAAGACATTTCGGCTGATACCTACAGAGCGCATCATGCACTTATCGCTTAGGACAATTCACTTGATCTCTTTTGGAGTATTCGTAGGGGCAGTGTCGCGGCTAACATCGCAAGAACGACGAAGATGGTTGTAAATCACTCAGGGCGGCATCACACCTGCAGAGATATGTCGTTCCCGCGTGAGTAGGACACCTGGATAGTATGTGTTTCAATTACTCACCATATACATGACATGCTTTAAAGATATCGCTGGGAATTTCTTGACTTAAAATTCGTTCACTGTATACTAAGTTTGAAATGACGGATCTGTTAAGCTAGCAAAACCACTTTCTCATATGAAGTTTTTTCAATATTGCATAATTTATGGCTATTTTTGTGCTAACTTTCTACAGCATTGTAAAATGTTGTGCTTTTATATTGTTTGAAAAAACTTGTGATCGCGCTGGCTTAATGTTAAGCTAGCATGACCACACATGAAATAATCCGAAATTCCCATTTTTCAATATTGCTTAATTTAGTGCTAATTTTGTAGGTTTCGTAGAAGTTTATGAAATAAAAAATCGAAATAAAAAGTCATCTGAATGCTTTTATTCTAAATTTATGCAAGGGCGGATCTAGATTTTTTTTATTCCGGACGATTGCTAATTTTCTTCAACGAATTTATGTGGAAAGGGAGGAAAGGGCTCCTAAATATCACATAGATTCTATGGCGCATCTAAAGAGGTGCGATCAGGAGCCCCTCCCTCCCCCCCCCGCCACCTCAGTATTAAAAAAAACAAATTTAAAAGGTGTATATCAGATACATTAACAAGTTAAGGCCTTTTAGTTAGCTTTCCAAATTGAAGCTGCAAGAAGATTTGGAAAGAGGAAGGGTTTGATCAAATCTGAAAGTTTTTCATGAATTAACAAAATCGTTCGACCTTGGAACCAGAAGTTGTGAATTTTCATTGAACAAAACAAAAAACATATTTTCAACAAAATATTTGAATCTTCACCAAAAAAGATTCTTCCGTCAATGAAGTAGAAAAATTTATTTCAAAGTATAAAATTTTTTGGTCAGAACAGATGAAGTTTCAAGATAAGTTATTTGTTGCTACAAATTTTAAAAACTTTACATCAAAATACATAAATTTCCAATCCAATAGTTGAATTTTTAACCTCAAAGATACATTTTCAACCACTAAATTAATTTTCTACTAAACAGACAAATTCTGAATAAACTAAATAAATTTTTTACCAAACAATTGCATTTATAAACTCAAGAAAACCAGTCTTTAACAAAAAATGTCATTGTTAAATTTTTATTTCCAAAAATGATTGATTAATAAATTAAACGAATCTTGAACAAAAAAGTCTATTTTCAATCAAATAGATAAATTTAAAGATAAAAAATTCCTTTCAAATTAAAAAAAAAACTTTTTAACATACTGCGTACGTATATTTCTAACAAGGTAGAAGAATCACCAATAAAAAATGAATTTTGGAAAAACTAGTTCAATGCTTAACGAAGGAGTTAAATTATCCATCTAAAAATATATTTTAAATAAAATGCATTTGAATGTAACCAAAGAATATAATTTTTCTACAAAATAGTTCAATCTTACATCGAAACAGATTAATTTTTAAACAAACGCGGAAGACCCTCAAATGTGCAGCGCCTCAACAAGCTAGGCAACGCGGGTTCGAACAGAAGTCTGGACGAATGGCAAAAAAGTCAAGCGCGACTAGAAATGAAGGTGAGGAAAAAGAAAAAGTGAGGCAGGAGACGATGAGGTAGAAAGGGACAAGGAAAGCAAGAAAGTTAGAATTAAAAGGAAAACACCAGAGAGTGATAGGGGGGATGTTTGGATAATTGGAAGCTCTCATAAAAGGGTTTAGAGAGGAAACAAGAAAGAGATTTGATGACATGAATAGGGATATGCATGGCCAGGGAAACGATGTAAGGGGGGAAGTGAAAATGGTAAGAGGAAAATGGGAAGAATGGGATAAACGCTGGAAGGAGGAGAAAGAGAAAGTTTGGGGTAAGCTAGAGAGCATTGAGAATAGACAGAGAGAGATTGACGAACAGAGATCTAGAGAGATAAAAGAGTTGGGAGAACGGATAAGCAATCTAGAAATTCGGAATGAGCATATGGGAAAAAACACAGAATGAGGAAATAGTTGAAGGGAAGGCAGGCAAGGGTAGAGAGTGTCAAGAGAATAGAAAAGACGAAGGATGGAAAAAAAGGAATGTTTCTAGTAAAAGTCTTGAGAAATGTAGGGGTAAGGGAGACGAAAAAGGGTCTAGAAATAAATCAGAGGGGTTTTTAAGCGGCAAAGGGGAAGCAAAGTGAAAATAGCTTTCTGGAATGTGTCAGATTTGAAGAACAAGAATAAAGGATTTTGGGAGGAATTAGAAACGTCGGATGTGATTATGATGAGTTAAACTTGGGCAGATGAGAAGGACTGGAAGGGAATAAAAAAAGCTGTTACCGAAAGGTTATGTATGGACAATGCGAAAAGCAAGAAAAGAGCACGTTGAAGGGAAAGGGATGGACGGCATGGTGTCAGGGATGAAAAAAGTATTAGTAGTAAAAGAGAGAAAAGATGTACTCAAAATTTACTCTCGGAGTGGAGAGGGCGGTTTCAGCCCTATCATCCGGTTGGGTCTTTACTTGATGATTTCCGCTGGCTACATCAAAATAGGAGAAGTATTGTGCTCGGCCTAATTTGTGTAGAACATCCGTTATATTGGGAAGGGGGCATCGCCTATCACGTTTTTATTCATGTTACGATAATTCACTACGATGCGATACTTCTTTCTCCAGAAGCATCGGCTTTCTTTGGAAGAATCATCACCGGGGCGCTGTAAGGTGATTCTGATAGAAAGATGACCCCGCTTTTTAGTTGTTTGTCAATCTGGACTTTAACTAGTTTGTATGCCTCCGGTATACGACGAAATTGTTTCTTCGTAGCTATGTCAACACTAGTGGTGGGAATTATATACCGCAGTGTATTGGTGACAGACAATAGCTCTTCGTTAATGTGGAAAATGTCCGGGTAGTCGATGGCCTATCCTCGTACTAAATTCTATTATGTTGGAGGTTTCACCTGCAAATTACTTTGTGTATGTTCTTTGTTTGATTTATTTGTAAATCGTTAAAAACAGACCATTGTGGCTCGAACGAGGGCCATCTTATCTTATTTCTTTTAATGTTTTCTTTATTTCTTCTGAAATGTTTTATATTCATATTTTATGTTTTATATTCATTTTTGTAAGACACACTCTCATGGGCTTTTCATAAGGAGAAAGACTAAAAGTTACTCTTGTTTATTCGTTTGGGGTTTTTGTTTTATTTTTTAAAATGATATTCACAGAGTTTCGAGTAAGAGAGGGGGATGGAGGAGAGAGTGGTTTCCACTGGAGCATCATTCTTCATCAAGGATCAGCGCTACGAACAACGAGGAAGCAAGACGGGGTGAAGTCGCACAGGCGCAGGCGCAACCGTAGGTTGTTCACCGGGGGTAGAATGTGGATGAGATCCGGCATTTCAAATCTTGTATCTGGGGTGATTATGATCCCGAAATCTCCCTCCATACGCCATGATACTGCGACAACGCAGATGACACATCTCGTTCACCTGCACAGGAGGGGAGAGATTGGGTGGCCTGCGTGCTGCCGACACAAGCGAACTCGTTGTCTTTTGTCGTTCGAGCATCATGAGAGGAAGTTTATATTGAGCTTTTGTGTCTTCAGTTTTCGCCACAGAGTAGTAAATCATTTAAGTTGTTTTTTATCCGGGTTCTCATTTTGGAATTGCTGCTTTCGGGAGTTCGCTCATCAACTTGTGGAATATGATGGGTGGCTTTATTTTTTTGTTATTATCCTCCCAGTGTTTAGTTTGTTCTCTTTTTATTAATTCGATTTGATATAATTAAATGTTTAATTTAATCCTGATGTGAAAAAGGAGTGGGGTAGGAGGGGGATTCTTTTCTTATTGAACTTCTGGTGCAATACCTTTATTTTGGTTTAATTTCTCCTTATGAGGCCTAGTCGTGTGAAGAAGAAAATATCCAACTGAACCTGTTTTATTTTATTCATATTAAAATGGTGATTAGTTTTGTTTTATTAAAAGACATCTCAGATTTGTCTTTCTTAAGTCAGATTTTCAGTTGCCTGCGCCACTCTACCAAAATAATGGGCTTGGGCATTAATAAAATATATTTAAACAAAAAATAATAATTTGATTTGAGGATTACCAGTGTCCTTTTTGTGGGCTAAAATTGTTTTCTTGCAGGGCGGCAAAGTGACATTTGCCTGGCGCTATTGAAAAATAAATTAAGAGCCCTGGGGGAAAAATTAAAAGTTTTTTTTTTGTATATTTAAATAAAATGAAGAAGTCACAATCTTCGTTTTAACTGACGCCCTAACGTGTTTTTGGCAAATATTTTTATTATGTCTTACAAACAGGCGAATGTACAATTCACGAAATCTGAGGGAGTCTCGTTTGTATTGATTTTAATAGGATTTTGAAATATTATTTATCGTATATGTGTTGTGATGTCCTATTTATTGATTTCTTTTTGATTGAATGTTTCTTTTATTTTGAATTTTTGATCTTTTTTTATGCCATGTGATTTTATAACTCTGTTCATTTTATCTGAAATGTGTTTCTTTTTTACCTTGTATTGTTGATATTTTTTTATATACCATGTAATTTATTTTTTATGCTGTGATTTTACACCTGTTTTATTTTATTGTAATTTTTTAATATCCTGGTACTTTTCATTTTATGCCATGAAATCTTCATTTTACCTGTGGAGTTCATAAAAATGTGTGGAATTTTAAACTATGTTCGCGTGAAAAGTGTCGAGTGCTCGCGCCACAATTGAATTTAACGGCGGGGTGAAATTTTCGGATGGGCGGTATTTTTCTAAACGTGGTTAGCTTTGCGCGGAGCGATATCGGGTACGAAGGCCCGAAACGCAAAGGGAGCGGGTGGAGAACTTCGGGACGGCTCGGTAGGACTCAGCTCGCGGGAGCTCACTTCTAACGGGTCGCGACACGGTATACTGGTGCAGGCAAATACGTAGAAAGCATTCGCACTCAAAAGTGACAGGTAGAGTGTGAAAACGTCTCCGCGCGTTTCAAATCAATTGGGAGCGATTTCACGCAATCTAATAGGCGATTAATAATTCCTGGTTGTTTTAATAAAAGTAAAATGGTTGATCCAACTAGTTTTTTTTTACTTTTTTAAATAAAATTTTTGCTTGTTTTCTTTACTTGATTTATTCAATCTGATTTTGGAATTTTGGTTTTTCTTTCCTGTTTTATTTGATTGAGGCAATGATTCATGGACGTGTCTGGCAAAATTAGTTTTTGGTAAAATGTTTAATCGTTCGAATGATTAATAATTAAATCATAATCCATGGAGTTGATTAACGATTCATTTTTTTTTGTAAATTTGATTTTAATTTATTTAGTTAATTTTAATTCTATTTACTTTCAAATTGAATTAATAAAGTCAAATGAATAAATCTGGTGAATTAAATCCATTAAATACATTAAATTCAATTGACTGTTGAATTTGATTGATTAATTTTTTGTTTAGAGGTGGGTTGGTCAATCAATTTTCTTTTTCCCTTTCTCTAATTTTTTTTAACATGGCTGACTAGGACAATAGTTGGTTGTTAAACCTGGGTATGGGAGGAATTCGTGCTTTTTTAAATGCGCATTTCGTAAACAATGCCGGTACTCGCGAAGTGGTATTGGATAGGGCGATTAGGTATTTTAAAAGATTCGTAAGGGAGGCTGTATGGGCGGCAATAGATGAAGATACGTCACATCAGGTCCCATTTGAGTCGCATAGGTGTCGAATAGAACATGATGCTTCCCTACAAGAAGACAATACGATCATGTCAAATGGAAATAGCACCCCTTCCACGGTTCGTAGGAACGGTTCACAGGTAGAAAATAATTATGCACCCTTGGAATCCGGATCATTTAGTGGGGGGGGGGGG
>NC_046660.1:150831330-150852531 GCF_010883055.1 Belonocnema kinseyi
CCAGACCATTTTGCATGGCCAACAATGTTACCCTTAGGAGAGGGGGGAGGGGGGTCGACATTTTATAGGTAGAGACGGGGCACCCGTTCGATTAGATTCACGAAGGATGAGTAGGCCGCACTTCCCAGAAGGGGAAAGGTCAGTTCATTTTCCGAACCAACCAAGCGGTTCACAGAAGTGGCTACGGTATGCGCAATAAAACCTATGCAGGATTAAACAATCTCCATTCTCAATATGGGGAAAATAGAAGAGATTTTGATCTTCAACCAAATGAGCCCACCAGGTATGGTACCTATCAAGGTGATGTTCCAAGGTAAGTCGCACAAAGTAGATTCTACGGCCAACACCACTACCATCCCTCTTATCTTGGCCTTTTTTAGAAGATATCATGGATAAGTTACGGTCAGCCCATTATATTTCGACCATTGACTTGAGTCTAGCTTATCACGATAGATTGATAATTTAATCGGCCCTGAAATGCGCTTCCATTGTTTCGCATATCTCGACGATATTCTCGTCGTGTCCGAGAATTTTGAGGAGCATTTAGAATGGCTTAGGAAGGTGTTTGATAAAATCTATGGTGCAGGGCTAACCATTAGTATCGAGAAGAGTGTGTTTTGTTGATTAGAGGTCCGATATTTAGGATGCCGGGTCAACAAACAGGGCTTACAACCTGATGTGGAACGGGTGTCACCTGTTTATTTTATTCGTATTAAAATAGTGATTAGTTTTGTATTATTAAAAGACCTCTCAGATTTGTCTTTCTTAAGTAAAATTTTCAGGTACCTACGCCACTGTACCAAAATACTGGGCTTAGGCATTAAAAAATATATATTTTAATAAAAAATAATAATTTGATTCCTGGATCACCAGTGTCCTTTTTGTGGGTTAAAATTGTTTTCTTGCAGAGCGGCAAAGTGACGTTTGCCTGGCGCCATTTAAGAATAAATTAAGGGTCCCGGGGAAAAATTAAAAGTTTTGTTTTGTATATTCAAATAAAATGAAGAAGTCACAATCTTCGTTGAGAATAGAATAGCTTTATCTCTGGTTTTAAAGTCTCGTTAGCTTGTTGAAATTCAGGTTCGATAAATGGTTTCGGGGTTATAGGTTCCGACATCACTACTAGAGTGTTATGCCTAAATCATAATTGAGCTTGTTCCTGGCGTAAAAACGCACTATTTAATAAGCTTACCATTTATGTCCCATCTTCTTTTTCAGATCTGCCTCGTAAGACTCGTTTTGACTCTACGACCTGTACTGTCTTCAGGCGCTCTTGAATTATAGGGCTCGCGGTGGCTTCCGACCGGCGAACCTGTTGGTAATTCGAAGACCCTGGTCTCGGTAATGCTGATTGGCGTCTAGGGGTCGTATTGGGCAAAGGCCATTGAGGCTGGCTCAATGTAGATGTAGATGGGAAAGGTGTGTTGGGGGGGGGGGGGGGGGGGGGGGGGGGGGGGGGGGGGGTAATGATTTTGCACGGAGTAAGGTTGACTGTAGTAATTTCGTCATTTCTAGGTTTATGGTTCAGTTAAAATTTTCAATGTACTTCATTAGGAAAACACATTATACTCATACACTTGGATATCATCGATAGCCTGTTTTGCAGCATCGATCACTTTCGGCAGTTTCTGATCTGAAATGGCGTACAGCTTCAAGTCATCCATGTACAGAAGATGGGTCAGTTGATGACCATCCTCATTATTATGTATTCTAAACCCATGTGATAAGCTATTTAGTGTTTTGCTGAATCGGCTCAACGCTAAACAGAACCATAGTGCGCTGAAGGAATCGTCTTTATAGATGCCCATCTTACTTCGTATTGATCTATTTATCTTTGATTATCCATAATCAAAATACTTTATTCTTGTACCCCAAACCATCATCGGTGACTTAGAAAGTCGATGATACATGAACCGATTTGGGGCATTTTTAATACTTTAAGCAACTAGTCCTGTGGTTACTCGAATGTTATAGGATCTTCTGAAAACAAATTTTCAACGCATGATGTGCACTCCTCAAGGACTTGTTCCAGAAATTGTGCAGCATTTCCGTATCTGAAAGGAATAACCCCTTAGTGAAATGACCTGCTAGACTGCTATGATGTCGGCACTATCCTTGTTCACAGAGGCTTTATAGCACGTATTCAGGTTCTGTTGCGCCAGAAACACGTAGAGCTTTAGCACGTTCCTATTCAGTTATTGCGAATTACAACGTCCCTACCTTTTGAAACTTGGATATGTATGTGGAGCACTTTCCCAACCGCTGCTTGAACACGCTGCAGAAGAATATGAGGCAGCGACATTAAGACCAAGCGATGAAAGCAGGCACCTTCTGAGACTTGATCGAGATTTCAAGCCATTTTCACCATTTCACCAAAACTTAAAAAGGAAACGGTGCTAGCGGCCCAGTTCCGTTCGCCAGTGCCATTGCAGTACCTTTCATCGACAGGGCTATGAAAACCTATCCATAATATAATAGGTCGTAGAATCTCGTTTACTGTACTATTATACATAATCATACGAGAACTATAACATAAATAACTGAAACTTTGAAATTTGCATGTTTGCTATTTAATATTATAATGCGTATATATCATTTACTTACATGGAAGAAATATCAGGCTAAACTCAGACGATAAATGACGATTTTCAGAAAAAGTTTACTGAAAGAAAAAGAAGTATTCCTTATACGATTTAAAAATAATAAAGCTATAGTTAAAGAATTTGAATTAGGTAATTTTAAATATCAGATTTGCAACTTTCCATTGTTTACACGTGCATGCCGCCTCTTCTTTAACTACACACCAGAGACTCACAACCCAACACAAATAAAATATATAGTCAATCGACTTTCGATCCAATCGAAAAAAGTATCAATACACCGATGCGTCGACTTGCGACGAATCGGATCGAAGACCGAAGGATCTAGAACTTTTGCACTCGATTCTTCACGAATTCGGCGACGATTGCTAATCATTAAACTGTACTCAACAAGAAGTAATCAGTAATAAAGATAAAGAGGGGAATAATAGATTTTTATATTTTGAACGGTAATTATTTAGTGATGAACTACTTATTTATTTCAGACCTTTACAGATTATATTTTTAATCAATTCTCAGCTGATACTATGGAATTGAAAACACAAATGCTCGAAATTATTTTGCATACATCTATCCATTATCAATAATATATTTTAAAAATCGTGATCTATTACTTTTATGATGACGATCACTGAAGATTAATAAAACTCCCCAAAAAAGTTTGTCCACTGAAAAGCCTCTCAGTTTTTAAAGCATAGGAAAGATTCTGTCCTGTTCTTTTATTATTGCTTGTCAATCTGGAAATAAAGAAACAAGACAATTAGTAGAATTCTCCAAAATTGAAATAGAAATTTAAAAAATTGAAGAAATTAAAAAATTGATCGAATTAACTCTTTTTTTCTGATCATGGAAAGTAATTGATATTTTTGATTAGTTTCATACAAAAATTGAATACCCAGCTAACACATTGACTAGTTTTAGTAGTAACATACAGTTAACGACACTCATCAAGTAGGTCACATATGACTTCTCTAGCGTTCAGTAGTAATATTATACGTCCGACTTAACCCAGTCACGATAATCGCCACAAATTGATGCAAATTTTACTGTAATGCGACTCTTGTGGTGCGGAAAATGTTAACCGCTACACTTATAACACTGAGAAACTATATAATAATACCCGTCATCACCTACTGAAATAGTAATAAGAGTAGAATACTACTTAATGTCTTATCCGTAATGCAAGGTAATTGAGGAAGCATTCAGGACAGTAACAGGTAACATGCGCAGAGTAATCGTTACAATTGTTGTCCACCTATAAATGATCATCCATTTTTTTTAATATACAAACCGAATCAAACCAAAGGGCCTATGACCTTTGCCTTTGCATAGCTTCTCGTGGAAACAACAATTTTAGGTGGTCGAAGCGACTCAATCACGATTTGCTACAGTGCTACTCCACCGCAGTCAGAACAAGTCGGCAACAGAGAAAGAGAGATGACACTCAGACCGACCGCGGGCAGGCATCTGATAGATGAAGATCGATGCTTCATGACTTGGTGCAACATCAAGATCCAAGTTTTCCTTAAACCTAAAGATCTGGCTCCAATAGACGACGATGTTTTTGGGGATTTTCCCGAAGAATCCGACCTCTAAGACTACCAATTGCATTAGGTGTGTGATTGACTGCATTACATCCGGCAAGAATTTTACCGCCGAAGTTCGAAAGTTCACGCGCGAACTCCGGATCCTTTATCACACACTTAACAAGTCAAAGCTGCTGACAATCAAGCAGCATATTGTTGAGAGAATACGCATACTATGTGACGCTAAAAGAAGTCTTGAGAAAGGCGCAGCAGGATATCGGGAGAACCTGCTCATCGATAGATATGTCTGCAAACATGCAGCATCCTACCAGTGTGACCTATCGATGGCCTGGATTGATTACAGGAAAGCTTTCGATTCGACCTCCAATTAACTTATCATCTGTGTTTTGCAAAGCTTAAAGGTGCATACGCACATCATAAGGTGCATGGAGAGATTGATGCCGCTTTAGAAAACAAGATTTGCTATCTCATCTGGACAAAATCGTGTAAAAACTAACAAGGTCACGTTTCAGAGAGTTGTCTTTCAGGGCGGTATCATGAGTCCACTCCTCGTTTGCCTCACACTACTGCCACTATCTTTAGCACTTCGCCATTCCCAGGGGCATTTTTGCGGCAAACCTGTGAATCGAAATCAGAAGGTCAATAATATATTATACATGGATAATCTTAAGATCTTGAAAATTTTAAGACCTTAAGATTTGGGTTAGAAAAATGCGCAAAGGTTTATTTGGAAGGGACGGAGTAAGGACAAATCACGCCAAAATGGCAGAGATACGGAAATTTCCCGCACCTAAAAGTTTAAAAAATGTCCGCCAACTTCTAGGCCTCTCAGGGTAGCACCGACGGTTCACTAAGGCTGGCAAAACCCTTAACTGAACAATTGAAGACGGAGACTCATTTTAATTGGAGAGAAGTGAAAGCTCGAAGTTTCCGAAAACTTCATCGTTACTTGTGTAGAAAACCAAGCCTACAGTATCTCGATTTAAGGAGAGCCTTCAAAGCCTGCGATCATGAACCTATACATTGGATGACCTACGTCGACAATCCAGGAACGAGGTTAATAATATGGTGGCTAAAGCTGAAGGATGATCAAAATAATATGATTATAAAAAAGGAAATCTGAATAAAGGCGTAGAAGACCGAATTAGAGGAAGAGGAAAAAGAAGTGGGGCCATCAATATCGAATATCCAACCGATTTTTAGGAGCGTACCTCCACCCGTAATTGGCAGCGAATCCGAAGAGGAGCTAGATGCCGAAGGTGATAACCATAAATTAGATAACAGGAAATTCGATGGAAATAACTTGAGGAATGATTTTAAAAAATCGTTCTCTCAACTTGACAAGTCAATCACAGATAACGGTATAGATATGTCGAGAGCCCAACCCGAATCAATATACTGGGACTCCGGAGACATGGGGCCTTTATGCACACACGTATCCAATGGAGAGGGGGATGAAAACCTCCTCAAGCGATTAGAAGTGCGAGAAGGAAAACAAGGAGAATCACCGAACCGACTAAAATCTTTGCGACAACTGAACCTACTACTGAAGATATAGAAGTAGGATCACGAAACTCAAATAAAGCTGAAGCGAAATCCGGGGTAGAAGGAAAAAGCACAGTTCGTTTTAAGGGCTTAGCAGAACAACCTGAATCACCTCTTACTGAAACTCAAGTCCCGCGTGCTATGTCCACTCCTTTCCCAACAGTGCCGGAATAACGTACCCTAGTCTTACCTTCCCGAAAAAAGGGACATAATGCCACGACGATTAATAGAAGGAGCAATGAAAGAAACATCTTATTCCCACGAACAAGTAGCTATGTTCCATATCTAGGTCAAAATTCCCTACATAGATCCTCTCACTCCATCTTTAATTCTCAAGAATACAATATTCCTAAAAGAAGAGACGCGGAAAAATAACTCAAAATTTCTAAAAGTAGTACATCAATGGATAGAACCATTGACATATAAACTGGACAATTGTGGTCATTTTGTATCTGAGGACTGTGAGTCTACAAATTCTATAGCAAAGCTCTGGGTTGCTACCGATCGTCTTGATCTTCAAGACGTTTGGGAATGCAAACCTCTGAAGAGTCAGGTCTTGAGCACTTTGCACGGTCGATATAAGACCTATTCGATCATGGTCAAACGATAACACAGCGATGAGCTCGATTGGATGGATGTGTCTCTAGGAGTGCAACTTCTATTCCTACAACTAGTGCAGGATAAGCAAACAAGTTTTTGAATAGGCATTTTTGGCGATTTGCTGGGCCCTAGCCCTCAGAATAAAATAGCCGAACTAATAGTGAAGGCAGGTTGTGCCGCACCTATCACAATAACCCTTTGTCATGGCTGACTAGAGATCCCCTCAATTGAATTACGATAGAAAATAATTGAAGAATGCCACGGTAGCCTAGTAGTTGGCCCTAAAGGGATAAAAAAAACCTATAGGCGAATTCGGGAAAGATATACATGGCCAAGACTCAGCGAGGATGTTATCGAGTACATCCGTAACTGCAAAAGTTGCCTGGGTACGGTCGGAAAGTTACCCACTACCCCCAACGGGAGTCGACAAATTTTAACAATGTAGGAAAATATAAGTAAATACTGCATGTCAGTCCCTATACCCAACTTAAAACAACCACGGTAGCCCACGCAGTAGCCGCTAACCTTTTTTCTCAGTATGGTGCAGCAAGGTGTATACTGACCCACAGGGTAGCAAGTTTCGTTAGTAAATTAATAAAGAACCTCGAAAACATCTTCAAAGTAAAAAAGTTAACTACTTCGGGCTATCGTCCACAGAATAATGGGTTGTCGGAACGCAGTCATATTGTGCTGACTTACTACATTAAACACTATGCAGTCAATTATGACGATTGGAATCGATTCCTTCCATTCGCTAAGTTTGCTTACAATACTTGTGTGCACGCAGCTGCGAACTATACCTCATATGAGCTGGTAATACGAGCTGGTATTTGGCCGACTTGCAGAGTATCTAGCTCTTTTCCTCAAGAAGAGGACTTAGAAACTTGCGCCTACTATCTACGGGACTTAATTATTACATTGACTAAGATCCAGCGTTTAGCCGGTCAAAATCTAGGAAGGGCTAAGCTTTGCTCAAAGGAAATCTATAATAGAAAGGCCCGATCCTTGAAAGCAAAAATAGGAGGTCAGGTATATGTCGTGAAAGATGTCAGAGAAGAAAAATTCGATATTAGAGCCCATGGTCCTTATACCATAGTAGATTTCACCTCAAATAAAAATGTGATCTTGGAAACCGAAGACGGAAAGTGTTTTTCCAGACATACAGATAAACTTATAGTAACCCATTTCTAGGGATAAAACAAGATTATCATCAACATTCAAATATAAATGCTAAAGTTGGACATGCGCCCTATAGAACGAGAAGGTATGCAAAAATTGGCTATAAATCCGGGATCTGAAGACGAACGTCTAATTTCACCGGTAATCTTTGAAAGATCTAATGCTGCATTTTTTAAATAGGTTTCCATTCTTTTAATATCTAACAAGATGGGAATACTATGGGTGATGTTTGCTGCTAATCTAATGTCCGCCCTGCCAACAAAATACAGAATAGCTCACATACAGGATAACACCCTTAAGCAATAGCACGGGGCTTTATTATGAGCAATTGGGGATCATAAGACGGACAATTGGAATTTGAGTAGCCACATTTTTTTTTTGACGTGTGGAAAATTCAAGGTTCACTGGCAACCTATCAGCAGTTTCTTCATCGTCTGTCAGCTATGTATCCGCCAGGATTTGATAGTCTGTGAATACAAACGATTTCCGATTATGGTTTCGACACCAAGATAGCAGTGGCAGAAGGGTTAAGAAAGAAGGTCGCCCGACAGACGAATGCAATGAGTCGAAAAACGAAAAAATTAGTTGAAGCAAAATTACTAGGTGGGCTAAGGAGTCGAAGAGCTACTCCGCTAGTAGGAGTACTAGGTGGTCTAATTGGACCTGTGATTGGATTACTAACGTACAACGAAGGAAAGGCCACCTAAGCGAAAATTGCAGAACTTAATGAGCTTCAAGGAAATATCTCATATGTAGTTGGCAGACAAACACACGTGGTACAGGTGACGTTAGAGGATATTGACAAGTTATCCGGCAGCAATAAGGAGAAAATAGCCTTCCACGAGAGAAAACTCTCTCAAAATACCTTGAAGTTGGACAATCTTCAACGTGATGTTGCTGAGTTAACGAATGTCGAAAATCAAACTCGCGCACTGAGAGTGTTAGGCGCCAGTATCGACGACTACCCATGCGCAGCAAGCCGAATCCAGTAAGTCATTCATGCGTCCCGCCAAGGTCGTATGCATCTGTCGCTGTTGACGTCAGAACAGGTGGAACCTATATACCGTGACATCCAAGAAAATCAACCAGATGTTGAGTTTCCAGTTCCAGGACCGCTGGTGGATCTGGAGGAATTGTCCAGCATCTGCAAAGTCACGGCTATCTACAAAGAACAATTCCTCAGTGTCTTATTAAACATTTTATTGCTGGAACCCGTCAGGTACATAGTGTACCAATTACACACGGTGTCAGTGCTTCAGCCGATTCTGAAAAACGAATCAGGAAGGGCATACATTCGTCCAGATTTGTCCCACCTCACTGTTGGGGAATCTCAAAGAACGCATGTCCTAATGAACCATGAGGACGTGGAAGCATGCGTGGCACGCCCATTTTGTAGGATTTGCGATATTATATTACCTTCGAAATCATATTAGCTTCTACTGAATTCAGAGATGAAGACAGTCAAGAGCTGTAATCATTCAAATTTCCTACCATAAACAGGGTAAATGAACGCGAATCACCACGCTAAATGGATGGCTTTACTCATTGATCAAGCCAATTACCGCAAAATTGCTCTGCACCAATAGGACAGCTGAGTCGGTTCAGCAAGATCATATAGAAATAATAAAACTTTCACCTGGATGTCAGCACCGGACCAACGAACGAATCTTTCACGGTTGAGACATTAGAACCGGAGCTACTGAAATCATCTACGACCCTGTCCCACATTTAAATTTAACTAAGTTGTCTTCAAGATTAAGGGAGCATCAAGAACTCATGTCGGCAATAACTTTAGCGGGAAATCAGCCTGAAGTATTCTTAGCCAAAGTAGAAAATTTAATTAGAAATGAAAAATCGTTGGATTCCCTAGAACAACAGTTGTACCAGTCAAGCATAGGGCGGAAGTTTAAAATCATACCTACCCAATCCCGCAACCAGCCAATTTAATGATGCCAGATGGAGAAGGGATGTCAGCAACTGTGACCTGCAACTTAAAAATGAGTGATCCCGCTCTGACCGTGGTGCCAAACAACCAAGCGAACGAGAATACTCAAAATGGTACTCCAGAGATCGCACCAAGAAACACAACAACGAAGGATGACACACCCTTAAGCGGACATACAATACCCATCAGTGGGATAAAGCTGCCTCCGCAGAGACTTCAACCAGCATGAAATCGTACACTAAGGAGGCGCGTCCACAGCGAAATATTTAGCGGGATAAAAACATGTATACTACGTTACCATGTTAGTTCGCTCAAGCAATTTCATTTAGATACAAGTATTTCGAATTTAACCCTGCCGAGTTTTGTTTTTGTCTCCGTAAACTTAGGTAAGAAAAGGGAGAACGGTTAATGCCCGACCGCCTTAAAGTAAGAATAATTAGGTACAAAAAGACTAAGTAATAAAATTATCATGTGAATAGGGAAATAAATAAATAAAACGAGCAAAGGAGCAAGATAGGAGGTCAAGGGTATTAACAGACTCAAATGTAAATGCAGAGAATATCAATAAAGGAATTGTTTCCCTTGCCAATCTTGCTGACTTGCAGCAAGCAAATAAGAAGTAGACGTTAATGAGATCAAATAAGATAAGTCTCCAGACTCCATCTGATGCGAAGCGTCAGAAGCAATACCCTGGTTCAGGATACAATCTTCCCAATCACCTATAGCTATTGAGGACGAAAGCGTGGATTCCAGTGTGGTTTGTCACATACCCCCTTTAGACCTGCGCATATTATTTTGTGGAAATGCAATTTGAGCATTTCTGAACTTTAATAAAGAAAAAATATAAAATAAATGTAAAAAAAAGGATATTAAAGTACAGAGGCAATTACATTGTTAGAATGGAATGCGCAGAAAACGTGTGAGGCTTGTAACGAGAGACAGCCGCGGAGCGTAAAACGCAGCGTCGGCTGATAATGCAAGTTGTCGATTGGGACAGATAGCAAACATTTAAGAAAGAAATATTATAAAAATTGTTGGATTGCTTAAGCGAACACTGAAGAAAAATGAGTTAAAATAGGAAGTGAAGATAACTAAGGAATCACAATAAAAATTGTAAAATGTACCATAATAAAATTTAAAAAAGAAGAGCGCGATAATATGATTGAGAGAAAACCGTAAATATAAGAACTGGTAAGGAACACATGTGGGAACCGCGACCTAGTGTGATTGAACTGAATAGCCTCCCCACACATACTTCACCAAGAACACAGCAGATTAGCGTGTATACATAGACGGTAGATCGTATGGGTGCTCCTCGCTAGTTACCGCACCAGTGCGTTGATCTGTCAGTTTAAATATTCTCCAGCTGTTCTCCACTCTCCTAACGTTGACCACAACCTAAGCTATCCTGAACCTTCCTGCCTAAACTACTCCCTCGAGCGAAAGAAAGCAATATGACCATAACTTCGCCAAATATGCGTCAAAAGCATTGAAAAAGACTTCCTTTTAAATGAGACGCTTCCGCAACTAATACCAGGGTCAAGCGTAATAAAAATTTTAAAATGTAAATTAAAAAGAATGACCCGCACAAAATGCTCTTGTCAACCTACAACCCGATCAATTTAAAATTGAAATTAAAATCAATAAGGAGGAGAAATATACAAACTGTGAAAACTCTTCGACACTTCAGCGGAATTCTCACGTGAACTTTATTTCGTGCTGCTGAAAAATGCATATTTGGCTAAGTGCACAAAGTGCCGTGCCTGGCGACTATTAAATTCCTCACATAAACGAAAACCTCCCACCCATGTCCACCGACAGGGCGCCCACAAGAAGCACCCATCAGGAATGATCTAGGCAGTTTGCAGAGCTACTTGAACCGAGTAAGTAGTGTCTCGAAAGGAATCTTCTCTCGCAAAAATTCTTTAATAGACGCCCATTGAGTTGGATACGCTGGTTCTTCATGTTAATCCTTACGGTTTTTTCACCATTAATAAGATTTCTTTGTGTATGCAAATTGCGGGTCGACGTGTAAAACTGATAAAAACAGGTTCCTAATTAGGGCACGTTGGAAACCTCATCGTGGCGACGTTAAGCCAGCCAAATCTTTATCCAACGAGTACCCCAGGGATTTAAATTTCTCTCAAGTCTTTAGGGATAACCAATTATTACCCTTTCAACTACGATAAATGAAAATGCGCGTATTTTGAAGTGACATCGGTAGCATTTCGCGTTAATACTTTGGGAGTTGGAATAATAAAGTCTGAATAATAAATTTTTCTCAATACATAATTATCTTTCCTATTTGTAAAGAAATGATATCCTATTATTAATGGCCGGACAAATGATAGCATTCTTGGATGAGAAGAATTATATTACGTCTTAGAAAAGTAATAAACGAAGTTTAACTTTGGACTTCGTTTAGTTTGTGTAAGCTCCACAATCCACTAGATATTTAAAAAGAAAGAGGCAAATAATGAAAGTTTAGGAAATTAATCCTGCTCGCCATAAATATAAAAATAAATTAACAGGCTGTATCAATCTGAGGAGAAACATCCATGAATCACTGCCGAAGAGGTGAAAAAAGCACTTAGGGGTACGAAAAACTTTTTTGCAGTAGGACCGGTTGGAATGAGGAACTTCTAGTCAAAAAAATTGACAGGTGCATTTGCACTGCGAAATTTTCATTGACAAATTTGTGACTACACGAATCAGTGCGAGCAGAGATAGTTTGGCAGAGATAATTTATGTTAGAAATGCACCACTAGGACTTTATGTAAAGGACAATGTTGAGAATCAATTGATTTTCGCCCTTCTCCGGAACATTTTCTAGCTTCTTGAAATTGCTCTAATAGGCTTGTATTTGCTGAGAATATATATTTTAAATCGCCGTACTGCGGGAAATCGTTTCAGTTTACCATATATGCGTAAAATCTAAATATCTACCATTACAATATATTATGTATAAGTATAAAATTATACTGTATCATATATAAGCATCTATAATTATAGTTGCTTATACAATTCAATCATTATTTGACAACCAGTCAACAAAGCTCGGAAAAGTTGAATAACACCGGGATTTTTAAGTTATAAAGTCGACGGTTAGTGAAAACTAACTAAGATACCCGGCTAAGATACCTGCGGTATGAATAACACGCTAGCTATCGTTTATAGTTGATGTGGGGTGACAACCTGGGAGTTTGCAACTGTATTCTTGAGATTCTCGAATCAACATTTTTGACCAAATCTAGTATGATTGTATATCAATACATCACTTTTTCATAGAAGTTACACTTTATTGAAATTTGATCAATTTAAAACATATAAAATCATGATAAACAAATTTAAAATATTAGTTTTCATAATCTGTCTATTATTTTATCTTAGATTTTTTTTATATCGATTCTGTTTTGTTAACTTCTTGTATAGTGTCAAGGAAAAAGTAGCAGAAATAAAAAAGTGGGTTGCAGAATTGACTCTTAAAACGATTAAAAAAATAATTCCTGTATAACCGGAATAATTTAAACGAAGTGTATACACTGTCGGTAATTGTAAAAAAATTGTTGGTGCTGGTAAACAAAAATTACCGGTACCGACCATTTTTCACCGTTTTTTAAGCATAGTTCCAGCAAGGAAGCCGACTGAGCGCACGTATTAATGAAATTCGTGAAATTGAAGGAACTCGTGGATTCATAGAAATCAAGGAATGTACGGTATTCATATAATTCACGGAATTTATAGAATTCACGCATTTTCTGGAATTCGCGGATTTCATAGAATCCACGAGTTTCATGTGATTCTTGGAATTCAAGCATTTCATGGAATTAAAATTCTTCCTACTTTTGGTCAACATCCCGTGGAGGCGGAAAGGTACCCCTGGGAGTGTTCACAGAAATAATTTTGGTCAAACCCCCATCCCTTTTCCAACATCTCGTGGGGTGGCAACCCCTGTGACTGCTAATAGAAATAACCTTTTTCCATTTTTGTTAGTCTTATACCATAACGAAAAAATTAATTTTCTAATATCTTTTTCTAGCAGTCTAGGCTCTATCCTTGAAATATGCTTTTTAAAAAAACAGGTAAAAAATTTTTCTGACCGGTATCGATATTTTTTTACCATTACCAGCTCTATATACATTGGTGTTTAAATGTGTTCGTTTTTTTGTTTTGTTCGGTTAAAAGCAGCTTCATCAACCCGTTATACAAATTATCTTATAAATAATTTAAATTTATTCACCTTTACCAGTCGATTTCCATACATCATGTCGAAGGTATTACACTTGATGGGACGCAATAATACATATTTCTTCCATTTTTTTACACATTTGGATATAATGACCTTATATTGATGGCGTCTTCTTGGAGCAAAATTTGACGGCCATATGATCTTCTGACTCTGAAAATTCCAGTATTTGTTTTTCTTTAGAGGTAAATTAAAAAGAAAAGAATGTCCACCTCCAGATGTTTCTATTGTAGCGTGCAGCGTACGAGGTTTGTTAAAAAAGGTGCCTTTTTATTTTTGTCGAAGAATATTGATTTACTTATCAATATTTAGCGTGCCCCCTTCAAATTAATCCCCTCAGGTATAATACACTTGTTACAGCCATTTTTCAATCGTCGAAACACTTCTGATATGCCCTTTTTGGTACGTCCTGCTAGCAAGAACTCATGATGCACCACGCCATTGTAAGCGAAGAAAACAGTGAGAAAAATCTTGACATTTCATCGATCTTGGCGAGCTTTTTTCGGTCTTGGATATTCAGGATGTTTTTACTGGGACAATTGCGCCTCAGGGCATCGAGATTAACGTCTGATCAGTCTTCTGTAAAAAGCTTGTACCACTCATAAAAACTTTTTGCTGAAAGTAGACTCGCCAAATGCCACATTCAATATTTCAAGTGCGTTAGAGCACTTAATTTTGTTTTTCACACAATATTGAATACAGATTCTTCGATTCTTTTTTTCGACAGCAAAAAATCCCCAATAACACCAAAACACGTCTAACCTTTATATTTGTCAAAAACAAACTAAACATGCAAAATGGCTGATCACGACAACATATGTTTGGGAAATGTATACGAACATAACAAAACAAAACATTGAAAATCAAATGTACGTAGAGCGCGAAATTCGAAAAGTACCTTTTTTAACAAACCTTATAATTTTAGGATAGTAATTTTATCATCTTTCAACTGTATAATACAGATAGAAAAAAGTTAACAGTGGGCTTAATAGACAATGCCGGAATATTTCGCATTTTTTAAGTTTGAACTAATAAAACGGTTATGTTAATTCCGAAAATAGTTCTGGTCCCATTTATAGAATTCACAACTGAATCGAAAAGCTAAGTGTACATTGTCATTTTCAAAAAAGTTGCAAAACTAAAATTTATTTATCCTAATCTATTAAGGACATCCCTAAGGTATTTTTATGGCATCTTTCCGATGTTCCGTCTATATAAAGACTATCAGACTGTAGTTCTAATCAAACACAAGGCTGGTTATCACCTTTACAGACTTCACGCTCCGAATTACACATTTTGCCGCACGATATCCGGGCGCCCTTTTTTATCGACCGCGAGTCCAGACTACGATTTTCAAAGGAGAAAGCCTCTGCGTCATTGGCTTTTTGATAAGACTACCATCAATCGATAGTACGTCAAAAATAATTAGACACACGTCCCGGCTTCTTTGTCAGTGGGCCCTTTTAGTAACTATGAGCGTTTAAATATCACGGTAAAAGCCGCTGTCGAAACTCTATTAATTCACGCGTAGCTACTTGCATCAAGCACCGCCGATGCAAGGGTAAAGGGCATGCCTGGCAACCACGCTGAATACCATTTCCTGAAAAATATACATATAGTTTTTGCAAATAATGTCTGCAAACGCACCAATTTTATAGATTGCAAATTGATTTCCAATTTCTATATTACCAAATTTTCTACATTGATAATTTCAATATTACAAAACTAGAAACCATTCACTTTTCTTTATAAATTATCAATTTATCAAGTTACCCAGCAGTACATTTCAAAATGATTAAATTTCGAAATCAGGCACTCTGAAAATTTATGTATAAATTCGAAGTTTGTCAATAAGCCCGACGTAAGTAAAGTATTAATAAGGTTAAGGCACTGATTACCAAGGTAATTGTCGAATGTCCATTTCTAATAAGGAAATGTCGCTTGCTTCTACCAACGTTTGAGCGTTTCTGACTCGTGTCAAAGTGAGATATTTTCCCAAGACATGACCTACACCAAAAAGCAGACGGGTCAGCTCATTCAGTATAGAAGGGAGAATTATGCTACATATTTTCCCCGTTAGTAAAAATCACCTGTCCTGTATGGAACTGTCAAGCGATGATTTTTTAAAAGAAAATAATTTTTCTATCTGATATAAGAATATTCATTACTTTGACATTTGATACAATATTTAAGATAATGGCAGTTACGGTAGTGAACACGCAAGAAAAAAGCGTGCCAATCGCTCTATTTTAGGTTGATGATGGGATGGCACAGTGTCGTCTTTTGTTTTGGCAGTTTTGATTCGCAACTGTCACGGGTCGCATCGTTGTAAACAATGTCTAAAGTTAAGTAATTCTTTTTTCTTGAAACGGTATATACATAACCTGCGACACACTGATAGTAGATAGCTGGGGATGTAAGTAAGGATGTGGCCATCCAAGAAGGAAGGGACTCCTTTTTTGATTCTAAACCGTATTACCCTACTCCATTTTTCTTACTCTTATATGTCTTGCAGATATTCTGATACCGTAAACCCGGTCACTATTAAATACCACCTATTGTATTTCGAGCCTATCATCTTGTTCCATCTTCCTTCTCCTTTTCTTACTAATAGCACAAACCCTTCTTATTTTTTCCTTTTTTCCACCCATTTTGAATTTCTTAAATAGCCTCTCGACTTGTTGCTCAAAATTTCGCCTAAACATACTTATGTTAATCTGCTTCCCTCTCCCCTTTTAGCTTCTCTTCAAACCTCGAGGCTCTGCATTTTTTTACTTACCATTGTTTCCCGTACTAACTCTTCTCTTAACATGTATCGTGGGCAACTCTAACTAACCCCCCATAACCCATCTCAGAAATCTCTAATGCATGCTTTCCACTTTCCGATATTTTTTCCATCTTCAGACCTTCACTCCATGACACAACACCGCTCAAACAAATGCGTCAAACAACTAGGCCCTAATCCTCCAATAGTTATTAAATCTTCTCTTTTCTATACCCCGTACTTGGCCCATCACTTTGCTCGCAGATTTAATTCTCCTCACCTGCAGCTCGTTTCCACCTTCTGCCTCAAACCTAAAACCTAGGTAACGGAAATCCTTCAGAATTTCCACTTTTTGTCCCTTCATCTTCTAAACGTAATTCATTTTAATATTTATATTTCTGAGGCACATCACCTTGGTTATTTCTACGTTTACCGTTGAGTCTTTTACTCGCACATACTCTTCGAAGATTCTCATAATTGGATTCTTCCCCTTCTCATCATCTGCCAACAGAACTAAGTCGTCCGCGTATGCTAGAAAGTATAGTTTGCTCTTACCCAAAACCGTTCCTCCTTTCGCTTTATCGTTTAGCTTGTCCTCTAAGTCTGCCAGTGTCTCCATTGTGTATCATTTTTCGTTTTTCTCTTTTCTGTTCGTCACTGTTGATTTGATCTGATTGTTCTGTTCCAAATTCTCGTTTTCTGTTAGCTCCCGTACGGTTTCTTCTTTTCCACTTATTTCTTCGTTTCTTACAGATTTTTAAATATCTTTTTCTGCATTTGATTTTTTCATATTTTATGCTCAGCATTTTGAAATTTTCCAGCTTGCATTTTCTCTTGTGCCTTGAAAACATGAACTGGATCTTTTAATTTCATTTTTCTTGACAAACGACTATTAACTCAATGGACACTTTATTCCCATGTCTGTGCCGCTTTTTTACAAATACCGTTTTAAGTTCCTGCCAAACCATCGCGTTAGTTGCTATGGATTTTGGTTTAATACTGTCTTTGAGAATATTGTAGCATAAGGTGGCGTCCCTTTTAGGACATATTCTATGGCTAAACGATGCCGTAAAAAAACGGCTTCTTTCTCGTATGTCTTTTCCCAGAATTTACAATAAGGAAATATCATCTTGCGAGTATTAAAAAATGCAGTGCTGCCGCAAGTTTTGGGAACATAATTTTCTTCGTTCGGCTTGGGATCTCCGTTACACAATAGAAACCCAATACATGTCAAGGAATAATATCAATGGCCCTTTCGACCTTCTCACCAAGTTCAAAATCTAGTAGCCTATGCTGATCCCAATCGTGCTACAGCAAACGATCTACTTCTGCCACACATTTTGGACCACAATCTTTTGCAGTTTACTATCTGGACCAATATAAATAGTTGTTCTTGAAAGTTCGTCGCAAGTTTCTAACGCATTCTGTTTACATATTCCAAACTGTTTGAACTTTGATTGAGACTCCAGTTCTTCAAACAGTGATGTGGCTTTGATGTCATCCCTACTTTCTGCCCTATCTCATTTAGAGCAGTACATATTTTTGACTTCCAACCACAAAATATTACGAGTGTTTAGACCTATCATAAACACCATTGTAGCAACGTATCCTACAATACTATGTGAGCTTTATCGCGCAACCTGCGATATCTATAGTACCCAGTTTCAGTATTTGAACAACCCATTACCAAATCTTTATTGATATGCACAGTTGATTACCTTCAACTTTGGCTTTTTTCTTTAATTTTACATTCAGAATAGTACACCCTGGTGTCGTGTGATAGCTAACTTGGCAGTTAGTTAGTCTCATGATGTCAACCTTATACTTTCTCCATTTCCCTCGGGCAAGTTTTCTGCTTAATGCTGCATACCTGTAGATTTTACTTAGACGATATGAATTCTCTGAATGTATCGAGCTTTCACTCATTTTTATCTCAGAATTTTCTGCTCTACATGTTTCACCAGTGCATTCCTCTGAAAGCTCTGTATCTCTGTTATTATTTGTTCATTCAAAATCTCTATTCGAAGCTGTCACTATTCGTTTCTTCAGGATGAAAGCTGCAACATCTACTTAGATGCGACAAAATTTCATAGATACTTTTGGTCTTTTCTTTCTGTTTTCATTTCATGCATTTCCTCTGCTTAGCTCTCTTCGAAATTATTTTTTATCGCTGCTTCTAGAGAAGCAGCATCATCGCTCATTTTTTTCACTGAGGTATCCATTGGCGATGATTCTGTTTATTTGTTGCATTTCTTCTGGTACTTTTACTAGTTTGTTTGTAATGCACAAATATACATTGGTTGGATGTAACTCAAATAAGTTATTTCTTGATCCCTCGCTCGTACGACGCGGAATGTTGATGCAGCAAATCGATATTTTTAAACATATTCAAACATGCAGTAGCATATTTTCACCCAATACTTGAACCACTAGCATCTCTAGCACGTGGGTCAAACATTCATATTTGACGGTGGCTCCTACCGACAGTCATTGAAATGTCCTTAGATGTTAGGATTGCAGATTTATCCTTTCGTAAAAACTCATGTAATTTCTTTTTTAGGTTAAAAAACCTCTATGATTTGATCAAGATGTCCATAATAACTGAATTCTATTGTAGTATGGTAATTAAATGACATTACAGTAATGTCTCTTAGGAGTTCCTTGGCGTTTAGTTACTTACTGTAACCACTGGGTTTAGGTCTTGTCTGCATTACTTCTTCTGTAAACCTTGACCCTGGCTAAAAGCACAGAATCCACAGGATGTGCTGTCCACGAATATGGTTTCTTTATGTGGAAAAAGACACAGGCAACTGCTGCATTCTCTGAGCATTGACGTTTAAGACTATCTGCTTTGGATATCGTAGCGTTGCCCTAATAACACGTTCCTATTGTGATATGGAAGTCGTGAATTTTTTGAATGCTTCTTGAACCTGGTCAGGAGTGGTACCCGTGAACATTGTCAATATAAGCGCTTTCTTGAATGTCTGGATTGCTTCATCATTGGAGTAAATCTTCTTTTTCAACATTTACTATTCGTTATCCTTTTTCTCCATAAGTATATGCACCATTTCTTACTTTATTTGGCTTTTTCTTCCCTTTTTATTCTTTTTCCATTCTTCTGTTTTCCTTCTTCTTTTCTTCTGCTCCTTCAATTTACACTTCTTCTTCTCTTTTTTTCGCTACCACTACATATTTATATTTTTTCTCTTCTCTATCGCCATCTCTTATTTTGTCCTCCTCTACGTAGTCTACTTTTTCCCTTCCTCCTTTCCTTTTATTAACCACCGTTGATCTTGATTATCGATAGTACCTGTTGAAATTCCTCATTCTTGTCTTTTTGAAGGCTTTCTAACATTTTCTGCGCAAGTTTAAAGGTTCTGCAGACACTACGGCCTCCCTCTGTGTCGCTCACTTTCCTCTAACCCCAAATGCGTTGAACAGGGCCGACACGGGTGGCCCTGTTCTCCAACGTCACTACACGCCACGTCTGCTTCTCCCTTTCCCTGCTTCCCACCGCACACCAAAATATAATTTTCTCTTTACCATTTTCGAAACAACCCCTTGCGCCTCTTAACAGCAATCACTCTTTATATTTAACACCTCCCAGCCATACGGTAGTCCCAATCCCTCTGCACCACTATCAAACCACCGCACTCATCATAACTGTCATCTAACCTTATTTTCCCTTTTACCTACTTTTCGCTTATTAAATCTATTCTCTATTGCTAAATATTTATTCCAAACCTACTTACCTACCAAAATATCCGCCTCTGATACTCTTTCTCTTACTCGCCCACCTAATTCTCATTTAATCACGAAAAAACACTTTCCCTGCCACAACTGACTTCCACACAGCTCGAACGCCAAAATGCAATCATATAAAATAAATTAAATAAAGGAAACAGAGAAAATAAAAGGAGTGAAAAAATAAGGAAATAAGAGAAATCATTGAAGAACATGAGTTAGACTAGCGCCGGAATTTGCATATGTTTAGGAATAGCTCCACGGCAGGGTTCCCGCCACTTACTTCGTGTGACGACTCTCCCTTACTCAGGTTCATTGATTCATGACACTCCAGGGTGACGCCGGTGAGACCTGAACTAATCTGGCGAGTTCGAGAAAGGCAAATTGAAGACTCAAAGACATAACGAAAAGAAGGGAATTTAGATATATTAACTTTAAAATCATAGAAGAGTCGAGACTCTTCCTTACTTACCTCACTAACCTATCAAATTCTGTAGGTTACTTACGAGTATATTATCTATAACCCGCGATTCCGCTAGAATTAAAAGCCTTCAGTTACTTAAAAATAAATGTCTGTAGTTGAAAGACGAAGGATTGAAAAGACCTACGCGCGGCGGAGTGGCTAAAGACAATCCGTTGTGTGCATTCGTAGTCCTCTTGCAAAGCGTTATAACTTACCGGCGGCGTTGGTAAGATTGATTCTGTCTTGATCTCTCGGAGTATTGTTTTCACGGAGTAAACTTTTCGCACGTTTGGAAGTAAACATGGCCAATTTGCCAATATCGTTTGTGGAATTCTCTTAGATCCTGGGAGCCATCTCGCAGACGCCACCGGCGGGTTGTTAAGGTTTCGGTGCTTATAATTGTATTGAATAATTTTTTTGTGATTTTTAAAATCAGTAGAAATCAAATTAACTTTAAAACTATCATCACGGTGCACAGTGGGGTGAAATCGGAAAACGAGGTTCAAAATGACATTTAGAACGCAATTATGCACCGATTTTAGAATTTTTTTTTTTGAAAAATTCAGAA
>NC_046660.1:150852631-150854083 GCF_010883055.1 Belonocnema kinseyi
ACTATGCAAGTTAAGAATTTTTTTATATTTCTTATACCCCTGTGCACTAAATTCAAGGGACGAGAAGTATAAGAAAAATTTTGTCTAAAAGATAAAAAATGATATTAGAAAAATCGACATTTTTTTCGATGTTTGCATTATAATAAAAATTAAATAAACAAAAAAATAAAAAATCTACTCTCACCATTTTCTGAAAAATTTAGTTCTGAATTAAAAAAAAAAATTCTAAAATCGGTGCATAATTGCGTTCTAAATGTCATTTTGAACCTCGTTTTCCGATTTCACCCCACTGTGTCATAAATATGTGATTATAATACCTAGGTTCAAGAATAGTGTATTTCAATTCCAAGCCTTTCGAACCCACAAACATGTTCCCATTCATTCTCTCTTTGCACGTGAATTTTCAGGGTATCACTCTACATAAATATGGCAAAAGGATGTCCACCAGGTGTTGAGTATTCCGTTTCAACGCCTGAATAATGGAGTCGCTCCAAGAGGATTGCGGTTACAATTTCACCTGAGTTTAATTATTTACCTTATTTTGACGTTTCAACTTCTTTCCGGGAACGACACATTATAAATAAGAAACCAAAAAGATAAGATACAAGAAAAACTGATAAAATACATGACATAGAGGAGATCGAGAAAATAAGAGGAAAGAATTAAATAAATAAAATAAATAAACAGGATACAGAAAATAATGAAAACACATTAAAAAATAAGATACAGGAAATAAGATAAAGGAAAGTTAGAAAGTAAAATAAATAACTAAAATAAAGAAAATGAAAAAATAAACTTATAAAATGAGAGAAATAGACAAAAATAGGATAAATGATTAAAATAAAGAAAATAAAAGAAACAAGAGAAATTTATGAAACAAATAAAATACAGGAAATAAAGGAGATCGAGAAAATAAGAGAATAAAACAGAACAAAACTGAAAATACAGAAAATGAAGACAATAAGATAACATATATAGAACAAAGAAACCGCATAACATAAAATAAATAACAGTCAAGTCAAATTAGCTTGGAAAACGGTCATTTCCTGAAAAAGTTTATAAAGTTTTGATATCTATCGCACGTTGTTCCGTATGCCATTAGAATCAAATATCAAAAGAGTTTCCCTTTCGTCGGTGGGTAGAACCACATTAAATTTAATAAACAACCTCCGAACATTGGTTTTTGGTAATTATGTCGAAAAGGGTGATTTTGACAACAAAAATAGTTTAGTACAAAAATATAGTTCATACAATTTCGAACAAGAAGGATTATATGCATTTTTGTTGTGCGGGTCACAGTTCCCGAATAATCCACCCTTTGAGTAGGGGGTGAGTTTGAGTTCAAAGCATACGCGCACCTTCTCTTGCAAAGCTCGCGAAATGGGGTGGTTTTCAAGTCGTAATGTATAGGACTAAAATGGCTGAGCAGACAATTCTCTCTCTCTCTCTCTC
>NC_046660.1:150854183-150865455 GCF_010883055.1 Belonocnema kinseyi
TCAACAATTTAACATTATATAAAGATTATTCCGAAAATATATGAGTGACTCATTTAATGAAAAATTGATTAAAGACTTTTTTTCTATATTTATAATGTGTTAAGTAATTATTAAATATTCTTGCGCATACCTCGAAAAGGGGAAGGTAGAGTTTGTGGTGTGTTTTCTATGTGATTTCGCCAGGTGGCCTAATCTACTGTACACTAGCAAATAATTTTAAAAATATATTTGAGTAATTGTTATTAGTTGTCATAATCATCAACTGTGCTTGGCAGTTTATCTATGATTTCTTTATTACCCAGCAGATAAAGATACGCCCTGTATGGAATAAGCCACAGATTTGTTAAAGCATACATACCACCTTGATCAAAAAGTTCCCGGAATCATCACCATGTGGCACCCCCTGCTGTCCTTTTAACAATATTCCCTGCGAATTTCAGCTTTCTAGCTTGACATTTGTAAATGTAACGCAATTTTGAGTGCATCTGTTTTTTTGCGAATTTCTATTTTTGCAATGCACCATGACAATGCACCGTCGCAAAATGCCATCATTATCCGTGAGTTTCTCACCAAAAACTCAACTAATACAATTCCGCAGCCATAAAATTCGCCAGATTTAGCTCCCTGTGACTTTTTTTTGTTTGATCGGCTGAAAAAACCACTACGCGGAACGCGTTTTAGCAGCCGATCGGAGATAATACAAAAATCGAAAACGGCACTGATGGGCATACTGAAAATTGAGTATCAAAAATGTTTTGAGAGCTGGATCAAGCGCTGGCATAAGTGCGCGGCAGTCGATGGGAATTATTTTGAAGGGGACCACATCAATATTCAAGAACAAACTTATATTTTTAATTTTAAAAATAAATTCCGGGAACTTTTTGATCAAAGTAGTACTTGCATTTGTTTAAACTCGTTTCAGAAGGTTTAGCCTTGTATAACACACGAATAAATTGCTGTCTAGCAGCTGCTAATTGACAGTGAGTAGAATTGGGGTTGTCAAAAGTTCTTACAATATCCTGAAAGGATTCATTTTTATTGCGCAAAGTAATTGTTTCAATCCTTTCCTACCCGAAGAAGCCACAGATTGTATTTCACCCACTGAATGCGTAAGAAATAAAATGGTTTCCGTACTGTTTTTTAGGACCCGTCAGAAAAAACCCAAAAGACAAAGCGTCCGCCCAATGAGTGTCGCGCTCCGTGAAAAAGGCCCGCGAATCAGAAAGCGAGTAAGGACGTGCTTATACATACATCCATCGCGATGAAGCGAGTTTACAGCAGCACATACTTTACCTTATCGAAATTGATTTTTCCTGAAATTAATCTGTACAAGATGATAATGTTATTGAAGAAATTTCAGTCAGACTGTATCTTTATCTAGGCTTCCTCCATCTTCCACAGTTGCTCGAAAACACTTTTATCGAGTCTATCACGAGATTCAAATATAACGAATACAGTTTTTAGAACTAAAACAATGGGGTTGGAAAAGAAGCAAAAATTGTTTATTACCAGTGTAATAATACATAAAAATTTTACGTAATGTGCCTATATTTTCAGGGTACAGATTGTCTTAATAAAGAAACCATAAATAAACTGCCAAAAACACTTGACGATTATGACAACTAATAACAGTTTCTCAACTAAATTTTAACAATTATTTGCAACTGTGCAGTAGACTTGGCCTCCTGGGGAAACCACATAAAAAACGCACAACAAACTCCACCTCATAGGTGGTGCTACTGCTACTACATACTTATATATCATTGAATAATTACTTATACGCATATTAATTTTATTGTAAAAAAATATTTAAAATTGCATTAATTAATTACTTAACACATTATATGTATAATTCAAAGTTTTTTATAAGGACAAACACAGGATTTCGTCAAGAACGGGCGCTAATCTGAAAAACTGCACCCGATCCCAGAGCAATCGCGGTAAAATTTCATCCATAACCACGTCGCATGACCGCGAGATAGGTGGTTACAGCCTCTTACGGAATTAATACGACGATCTCGCAAAAGTCTCGTGCACCATGTGCACATGGAGCGACCAGAGGATGAACGTCTTATTTATTTTTCCCGCAAGTGTCTTAGCATATTATTGATACGCAGGGATGCTTTTCAGGCTATTAACCAGTGAAAGCTTGGCCCCTCCAAAAGCGTCGATGGTAAGAACGATCAGATTAACAGAATATTCCTTGTACAATTGTTTTTTACAAATGTTTTTGTGATTTGGTGCTGAAAATTCGATAACGAACGTGGTTTGCTTCTCGAAGTCAAGGACAATTATGTCAGGCCTCGAGTGTGCAGCAGGAACAATTGTCGAGAATATAAAGTTCCAGTATATGCAGCACTTCTCATTCGCAACAATTTACTCTATTTTCCTAGGAGCATTTAGGGGAGCGATATTAAGGTTAATGCCGTAAGAGTGACAGAGATGGTAATAAAGTACTCTTAGTGCCGCACTCTGCCTTTGGATGTATCTCGTTCCCGCATGAGTTAAATAACTAGATAATATGTGTGGTAGATGCTCGGGGCGTGCGTGTCACGCCCTGCAGCTATCATCAGGAATTTTTTAGCTCAAAATGTGGCGACGGTATATTAAGGTGGATATGATACCTTTTTGACATATCAAAATGAAATCCTCCGTACCAGACTTCAATCCGGGCGATTTAAGGAAAGCAAACGTTAATTCAGGCGACATTGACTGATCGTCCATATTTCTGTGGAAGATACTGTGCATCCTCTTATCGAGGAGCTGTTTACGGAAGTTGCTCTTTTGTACTTTCTTAATCTAAGATTTCAGGAGTGAGTATTCGAGATATATAAGATTTGATTCATTTTGCTCACCCCTGATCCTGAAGTTAAGTTCGGGTCTTTCAGCAGCCTCCTCCGCTGCTTTGTACAGAAACGCTCCTTTACCCACTTCTTCGTGATTTCTGACCATTTTAAGATTCCATTTGCGACTCATTTGCTGTTCCCAGAATGATCCTGTTGTGAAGACATTCAAGATTCAATATTCCTCAACCACCTTGACAGCGTGAGATTTAGAGTCGTGGAACAGAAAACTTAAGATGCATTCTTTTGTATCCTTTATAGATGTCACTTCCTGAATGCGACTCTGAGGCAAGCCCAGGTATTTATTAGTCTCCAGTGCAAAGGTATCGTATAATGCTTCTATCGAAGAGCTCAGGGTCTTCAGGGATGCCATTAAGTTTTTTTCGCTTCAAATAAACCTTGGCGCATTTGCCTAGGCCAAATTCCATTTGTATTGCCTTAGTGTATCGTTGTTTCGACCGTCCAAAAATGAAATGTGTCATTGACACAACAGACCAATCACTCGTCGCCACATTGACCCATTAGGACCAAGCGCATCGGGTTGTTCCAAACCGAGCACTGATAATTATCTACAAAGGAACATAACAACAACCACGACCACGCTCCAAGAATTACACGCGAGAACGCTAGAAGCTGGCCCATCAGAAGGCATTAAAATTCGAGCACGCAACATCAGAGAAGCTATTCAATTTTCAAAAATGGCAGAAGTCTGACAGAAAGATGAAGAGGTAAAGAAAATCCACAGTAGGGTAAGCCAGATGTGCTCAGCTTTGCTTTCGACGGGAAACAGAAATAAAAATTGGAAAGAAAAAGCAGAATCAAAGGAAAAAACAGCCTTACTAGAAAATATCACAAACCACTCTTTTTCGTTTTCTCTCCGTCATTTTCACGTATTTGAAGAGAAAACTCATGGCCCTAAATAAGTCAAAGAGAATGCAAACTCGATCGATACAAAATTAAATCACACCAGTCAATTCCCCAAACGAGATTTCACTAGATCGCGATACTTTTTTTTTCTTTTCTTAAGTTCTCTCCTTCTCATTTTTTCGCTTTGAACGGAACGCCATCTAGCTCGCTTTCCAATAGTTTAGCTGCGGGCAGGTGATACCCTTGGCCTCCTTTTTTTCCTTTTATTTTTGCCTCTCCCTTCATTTTTCATACACTTGTTTTTTTTCGGATAGGGACTAATATTTAAAAAACGCAACATAAAAATACCAATTCAATAAAGAGGGGGCAACAGCAAGCAATTACAGGAAGGATAGAAGCGAAAATATTAACAGTCTTAAATCGTTCTCCACAATTCAGTAACGGCGCAATAAGCATTCACAAGCTCAAGAGTATGTACGAATTCAGAGGGAGACAAAAGCTCCTTAAAATAAAAGTGAAAAAGCACAGTTTTTCGGGCACTTTCCTGCTACGAGCCGTGGATAAAATGCCTGACTAAAGTCAATCTTAAATATACATCTCGCAGATGAGACCTTATCCAAGATGGAGCTAATATCTCTTATATATCTAATTATTAAGCCTTAGAAGGCTTTAATTTCCTTATAGCTTCACAGGATTGCACGATTTCATTCAGCAGAGAAACATCAGCATCCTCCCTATGATTGAACGAAAACTAAACATTTATTATTTTATTTTATCATTCTGAAAACTAGCGTGAAGTTTTGAACAGAAATAAGGGTCTCGAGTTTCAGTGTTCCTAGCGGCTTAAATCAGGTAAAGGGTTTTGACAGTTCTGGGTCAAAACTGAGTAGATTCGACCTATTGGCCTGGAATTTTTAGTACATACAGAATCTTCCTTTGGAGACTCCTGATCTAAACAATTCACTTAAATATTTGTAGAGGAAGTTCTCTTATATACTTGAGTAAATTAAAAAAAAAACCAAATGGACATTGAAATAATTTCATAAACATACCTTCAAGAGTCGATCCATCTGAGTTAGTTGTTCTATTGACAGTTTAATTCCCGAAGAATGAGTTCCATCTGTTTTTATTTGTAACTCTTCTCCTCTTTTACCCCAACCAGTAGAAAAATTTAGCTGAGCTGTTACGCTCATTAGTACTATACAGTAAACGGTCTGAATTATCAATAAGGGAGGAAATGTGATAATTTGAGACCTGGAACATAATAATTATAGTATAATTAATGATATATTTTATATAAAAAAGGCGTATGTGATCGTGAGCTCACAATAACGATCTGGTAAGAAGGCTTGCATTTAAACGTATTGTGAATATCTGTCACGTTATCATTCTATGAATACTATTATCATAGACCATGTGATCCCTTTTCAAGCTTGCATTAAATTTATTATAAAAAATTAATTTAAATAAATAAAATTATTTTCCGCATAAAGCACAATCATAAAAATAAAACTTTAAAAATAATTTACAAGTAGTAAATCAGCAGTATAAAAATTGAAACATTGCCTGACATTAATTTAAATGGCAATTGACAAGAGCTGTGGTTTTAGTTAAATCACCTCTTATACCACGATTGATTCAAAAGTGATTTACCAGTAAATCGCTTTTTGAATATTTTACCGAAAAATAAATCAAATTATAATTTGTATAATAATGTTGACAATTGTAGCCATTAATCTCATTGTGGCAAAAAATTAATTGAAAGAGATGTCAAAGCAAATTTAGTAAAGTGCGGGTAAGTCATAAAAGTATATAAATGACGTGATAAGTAGAAATTGAAAATTATTGAAATTTTAAGAGTGAGGTGGTATGAGACCATTTTTTTCGGCGTCCAATTAGAAAATGTCTTGGCGCGTTCACTATTATTTGGAAGTATGCCATGACATAGCGCAGTTACACCACCCATCAGCTTTGAAGGATTTTCAGGCTAGACATCCATTTACATCGGAGTTAGAACTTCTCAAACAGACTACTAAAATTGCATGGATCTGTTTCTTACAGTTAATACATTTTTTCAATAGTATTGAACATACTTAAGATGAATACAGATGCATTCCGCGAAAAAATAAAATATTTGTTATTAAAGTTTGTAGACAATTTTTTGAATTAAATTTACCACGAACGTTATAATGAATTATAATTTAATAATAATAATATAATGAATTATATTTTGGATTCATCAGGATATTGCATCTTCTGCGGCCGCGGGTGATTTGGGTTCGTCTGCGGCCCTGGGTTCTTCACGACTCGCCTGGTGGATCCAGTAGCTAAGAGTAGGGCAAGAGAACTCAGTCCTGCTCTACCACGACTCGAGTCAACTCCCCTCTGTCGCGCTCGAATTGTTCGAATTAAATAATAGTTACTTAATTGTATTGTCGGTACCAGTAATATTGTCTAGATATCTTGCTTTTTCGAGAAAGGTATAATGAGTGGTATTCATTTATTGACAAAAAGGACTTGTTTAATTAACTTTCCGGTACGCGCGAGTAAATGCGCGGGTGTGTAAACACATAATTTGATTTAGCACTGCTAGATCTTGCAAATAGTTATTGTTAAAAACAAACCTGGATACATTCTAACTGCAACCCAGGGACACTTTCAGTAGCCTGTTCCAAGCCGCCGTGAATGATAATAATAATAAAATAAATAAACTTGCTTGAAGTCTTAAAGCTTAACAAAATTTGACCAATCTTCTTTACATGGATGACCTGAAGCTGTACGCTAATTCAGGCCAGAAACTGTAACAAGTGATCGATGTTTAAAAGCAGTTTTCCAAAGATATCCACATGGACTGCGGACTAGATAAATGTAGAACAGAGCATTTAATCAGAGGGGAATTAGGGACCACAGAGTTAGAGAACGAGTTCGAAAATGACATCGAGGCAATGGCTGCAGGCGAATCATATAAATATCTGTGTATTCTTGAATCTAAGGGTATTCAACATACGATGGTTAAGACAAGCCTAACGACTGCCTTCACTACGAGACTCATATTAATTATGAAGAGTTTTCTCAACTCGGCAAACAAAATCAGGGCGATCAACACATATGCCATCCCTGTCCTCACGTACTCCTTCGGGTTCATAAAATGGTCTAACACCGACCTTGAAAAGTTAAACAAAATTGTTCGCCTAGAAATGTAGAAGCACCGAATGTACCACAGAAATTCAGCGATTGGAAGGGTAGTTCTATTACGACATTTAGGGGGTAGGGGCGTTGTAGATGTCAAAAAACTGTGAGTCGCAAGTTATACAGTTGCGAGACTACCTTAACAGCAAACGAAATATTGCGCTTTAGAGTACCATCTGTCAATCGCGTCTTGAATACACGTCCTTAAATTTGTTCTCAGATGGGACCTTGAATATCAGGGTAGAAGCCATAGGGGAATTAGAAATACAGTGGACGCAGAAAGCCATCCACGGCGAGCACCCCAACACGTTAGATCAAAATGAACTGGATACTGAGGCATCTAATATTTGGCTAAGAAAGTGTGTTCTGTATCCAGAGACGGAAGGATTCGTCGTTGCAATACGGGACAAGGTTGTCAGCGCCACGAATTATCGCAAACACGTGTTACATCAAGACGTGGTTGACAGGTGCCGATTATGTGGAGATACCAACGAATCCATCGAGCATATTATTGATGGCTGTCGCGTAATGGCTCGGAGAGAATATACGAACAGACATAGTAATGTAACGGGCATTATACATCAACCACTTGCCCTAAACCTAGGACTCTTAAAAGACTGGATGAAGTAAAGACAATATGAGATGAAGTAAAGACAATATGGAGGAATGTGAATCATGCATCTATTCATCCCATTGTGATTTTGGCTACAGGCAATGTGCACGCAAGATGCACTGAACATCTTGAACATTTAGGAGTCAGTAGGGTATTGGCAGTAACTGAGAAGGCATTCTAATTAACATTCTAATCTCACTAGTCACTTGACTTAGTCCGTGGCTATGATGTATAAACGGGTTTACCCGAGTCAAAGTTTGATAAAAACACTGTAATGATAATAATAGATCCGTCCCTACCGACTGTTTTCTCGCGTCAGCGTTGCGGTAGAGCTTGAGCTTCACTCTCATCACTTTGATGTCTATGTTGTATGTAGCGTTGCTACTGGCAGGGTTTCCAATGTCAGATAGGCAGAGAACGAAGAGAAAAGGGACTTACAGAAAGACCAAAACCCATAATTTGTAATAGAGAGTATTTTTATTATTTTAAAATGCTTTTGGCTTCCTGTGGATGTTCGGGGCACCCCTGGAGTCACCGCTGGGGGCCACAGCATGCGGGATGGTGGTGATGGTGAGCTGTAAGAATGTCAGGCAGATCTCACTAATCAAATAGCTGGACAGAAAGAATACCTACGGTAAACGGTAAATAGTGGATTATCAACTGTACCAGCTGAAGATGCTTTGGTTAGCGTTAGCAATTTGCATCCAATCACCCCAACAAAAATTGCGTAGGAGAGCATCAAGTAGGATATCACAATGAAAGGAATTGGTGCTTTTCTATTTTGAAAGTGCGAATTTTGAAACAAAAATATAAAAAGGATACAATTTTAGGACCAAGTTTGCTGCAAAGTACCGTCATATAAAAAAAGTAGCACTAATTTGTGCAACTTGCGGATCTGCAACCATGTGAAAGGGCCATGAATTGATTTTAGGGGCTCATCAATTCCTAATTCGGAAATTAGATGCAGAGATAGCAATTTCAAAAATAGATTTTTGTTTCGTTTTGAAAAATTAACAATAAACTGTCTGGATGGATATCTCGCTTCTAGATTTGTTTCTGGTACGCTCTTATCATCAACGAGTCGAAAGATAGATTCTAGTGACTTTTCAAACCTTATTTTGAGATGAGGTCCAGAGAAAAACTTTTCTAATATAACAAAATTCCTCGAAACCTTATCAATTTAAATTATGGCAAGTAATCTCCCTGTGACATGTCTTTTGCATAGATTCCTACATTCAACGAGTCTCCATGTTCATTTCCTGGTGGTATTTCGTCTAGGATCGATCTAGGAAGAAAAAAGCAACGAAATTTAGATATTATATTTAGAAATAATGTGTTGGTTATTAAAATTAATAATAATTAGGTATTTTTAAAATTATTACTGCCGACACTGTCAGCAATAAACACAGAATCTTCAAAGCATTTCTTTGGGAATGAATAATCAATATTATAATGATAAGCACGCCGGGTTGGTCTGTCATTATTTCGAGCTTATGTTGTGATTGGCCAGTTTGTCCTAATCTCTCTAATTAAATGTAATTAACATCATTCTTGAGTTTTTGCACGCAATAATTTATTCACTTTGTTCAAAATATATATTGTCTATTAATGAAATATCTTTTTTGAGCAACATGTCTGACTGCATTATTTAAGTAAACACTTTTATTATTTGTAACGACTACTTAACATAACCCATGTTTTTTTGACAGTTGTATCCATGTGAAGTTCAGAATGCAACCATGAAACTTGAGATAAACTTTATCCGAAGATGCACGTAGTTGATCGAATAGCTGATCCGAATGCAGTTTTTGTGCCGCAAGATTTGAAAATGCCTCTGTAGAATGACTTCTTCCCTGCTTTTGTGCAATTCGGCTAGCATTCAAGTTCTCTGTACATTTAAACCCCAGCGTACCCACCCTCTAGAAATTTTTCAATGTACCTTTACAGAGGTTCTGGTGGTTCGGAACCCACCTTAAGCTGTAGGTCCTCCCATCGTGTACTTGACTGCCACCCAGTCCGTCAATGATGGGGTAAAAACCAGACTTTGTCCAATATGTCTGGGCAGACTGCTCTCATCAGATCACTTGATTGCATTATAAAAATGCGTCCGTGACTGAAGATAAATACCGGGACAGCCCCGTGAAAAAATGATCAAATAAAAAAATCCAACTCTAACCAAAAATGCCTTCGACATGTTGGGCAGTATAAGCCTGTGACAACATTTCCACACAGAAATGTTTTTGCTTCGGTTCGGTTTTGATTCCTCTAGAATCAAACCGAAGGGCCTATGACAAAGCCACCGAACGCGTTCTCGGTTTGCGGATAGAGGGTCCCTGCACCAAGGGTTTCTGCTGAATATGGTTACAAAAATAAATAGCCAGTCGCAGACAATTGTCTGTTCAAAACAACAGAACGCACAGGGCTCCCGACAATGGGTCGGCCAACAATGCCGACCAATCTAGAGTTGGGGGAGCCAATGAAAATGGATTCAATGCGATGGATCGGCGGGATCTCGTGACCTTTGGGTGGACGGATCAACTGAATCACGACTTGCTAGACTGCTACGATGCGAGTGTGGCCCGTGAACGGGGTTAGATGGCACGGCTGCATGCTCTGTGGTGCGAGAAACATCCGGAGCTATCGCACTTTTCGCAGCAACGTTTGCGAAACCATGCTGAACTACTCCGTAAAAGGGGCTATGTAAGCGGAACGCCTACTCTACCACAGCTAGAACAAGTCGGCAACAAAGAAAGAAAGGCGAGACTAAGACCAACCGCGGGCAGGCATCCAATAGATGAAGAGCGATGCTTTACGACCCGGAGAAACATCAACACCAAGGTTTCTCTCAAGCCTAAAGATCTGGCTGAAATGGATGACGAGCTTCGTGGACATTTTTTCGGTGAATCCGACCTCTGGGCTATCAATTATTGTGTGTATAATGCAGCGAGAGCTTTGGCCGATGCGAACCGTAAAACAAAACCAACGGCTGATCATAAGACCAAAAGACGAATGCATCAACTTGCCATAAAGATAGGCTTGGCAAAACAGTACGCGTCCCGCATTCAATGTGTGATTGACTACATCACATCTGGCAGGAATTTTACCGCCAAGGTTCGAAAGTTCGCGCGCCAACTCCGGTCCCGTTATCACACACTTAACAAGTCAAAGCTGCTGACCATCAGACAGCATATTGTTGAGAGAATACGGATACTATCTGACGCTAAGAGAAGTCTAGAGCGGAGGGTGAGATGGGTCAGAGAAAATCAACAGTTTCTCTCTGACCCATCTCGACTAAAATAGGCAAATTAGCTGCCCCGAAGAACTACAGGCCAATAACTTGTCTGAACACGCTTTATAAGATATTCGCAGCTATCCTAAAAGATAGGATTGTTCGGGCAATTGAACCTGTGTGACAAGAAATGTATGAATAACGAGGCTCAAAGAAAGGCGTAGCCAGATGTCGGGAGAACCTGCTCATCGATAGATGTGTCTGCAAAGATGCAGCATTCTACCAGCGTGACCTATCGATGGCCTGGATTGATTATCGGAAAGCTTTCGATTCTACATCCCATAGACTTATGATCTGTCTTTTGGAAATCTTAAAGGTTCATCCGCAAATAGTTGGGTGCATAGAGAGATTAATGCCGCTTTGGAAAAGCAGATTTACTATCTCATCTGGCAAAAATCGTGTGACAACTAACAAGGTCACGTTTCAGAGAGGTGTCTTTCAGGGTGACACCATGAGCCCACTCCTCTTTTG
>NC_046660.1:150865555-150870256 GCF_010883055.1 Belonocnema kinseyi
CTCGATAAGAGGATGCACGGTATCTTCCACAGAAATGTGAAGGATCAGTCAATGTCTTGTGAGCTAACGTTTGCTTTCCTTAAATCGCCCGCATTGAAGTCTCGTACCGAGGGTTTCATTTTTGCATGCCAAGACGGTGTCATTTCCACCTTAACATACCGTCGCCACATTTTGAGTCAAGACATTCCCGATGATAGCTGCAGGGCGTGTCATGCACACCCCGAGCATTTAGCTCACATACTATCTAGTTGTCCAACACACGCGGGAACGGCCTACATTCAAAGGCACAATGCGGCACTAAGACTACCCTATTACCATCTGTGTCACTCCTGCGGCATTCACCTTAATATCGCTCCTCTAAATGCTCACTTGCTAATAGCCTAAAAAGCATCCCTGCGTGTCAACAATATGCTAGAACACTTGCGGGAAATATGCAAAAGGCGGTTGTCCTTGGGTCACTCCGTGTTCTTAGAGTGCACGAGGCTTTTGCTGGATCGTCGTATTGATTCCTTTACAGACCCTGTTAGATTTCGATTTTTTCACGATGGTAAGCCGATAGTTATGTAAGAATTTTGCAATAGGGAATATATATGGTTTTATCTGGGTTCTGTACATATCAAGAAATTATGCACTAATTGGGTTCTACTTAAATTACAGACAAGTCGGATTAGGCTCTAAGAAGGCTTCTATCTTAGTCTTATCCGCTTCTAGACGGGATCTTATCGAAGTAGAATTTCGGATCCGGGCCTATCCGAGACCTATACATAGCACTAGATCATTATAGCCGAATATTTTCTAGTCCCAACTGGAATCTTTTCATTATATAATTTCGTGTCCGCGTCCATCCCGGACCTATATGGAGCGGTTAGAAATTCTATTCGATTCTTATGCGGTCTTAGCCTGGATATAATATATAATATAATCGGGATATTGTCTTGGCCGGTTTCAGTCACAAATAAAATGGAAATTAACATTCCAGTTACAGCATATCAGGCTACTTCAGGAGAAGTCTAGCATGAAGACTTAACCATGTTCTGGAAGTTAGAGGAAGTTTCCGTTTAAAATACTTTGACAGATGACGAAATATTTTGTTATAAGAATTTCGCCACGAATTACCAATGAACAAAAGACGGACGTTACATAATAAGCTTACCTTGCAAAAACGGTCCTCCCATAAAAATAGGTGCATCTCTGGAGAGAGTTAAGATCGCTTTGAATAAAGTACTTCGTCGTTTATCGGAGAAATCGGACTTACTGTTACAATACTTGAGTTCCTTATCAGAATATGAAAGCCTTGGACATCGCTTTGATTATATGACTGACATTGAAAAAATGTTTGGACAAATCCTAGTTGACCCTCAGGATTGCGACTATCAAAGAATTTTCTGGATTTGTCCTGATAAAAGGCTTGTCGCTTATAGACTTTTAACCGTTACTTACGGTACTGCCTGTGCTCCTTATTTGGCTAAATAAAGTGGTTAAGCAGTTAGATTATGATGAAGGACATAGATCTACTTTAGCCCAAACTATATTAGAAAATAATAATTCTGTCGATGATGTTTTGTTTAGTGCAGATATTCAGATTGAGGCTAAACAGGCGCGAGCTCAAGTCATATTGTTATAAGAAGCTCGCGGTTTCCATTTGCGAAAATGGGCCGCAAATGAACCCGAACTATTAGAAGATTGTCTCTCGGGAGAACACGAACGTGCTATCGAATTTCCGTTAGAGGGGGATGCTCATCTGAAGGTTCTAGGTTAATTTTGGAATCCTGAGTATGATTCATTCCTTTTTAAAGTGACTTCTTCTTTAGTCGAAAATCCAACTAAACTGATTTTTCTTCCATTAATAGCCAAGTTGTATGATCCTAAGGGTTGGATAACTCCAGTCATAATAGTGGAAACAATTTTAATGCAAGAACATTAGCTACGTAAACTAGACTGGGACGACAGACTACCTGATGATCTTGAAATTCAATGGTTTTTCTGACGCTTCGTCAAAAGCTCATTCAGCTTCCGTTTACAGTAGAATTCTTAGTGAAGATTTAAAGGAGGCTCATGTTTGCCTACTAATGGCTAAATCTAAAGTAGCTCCTGTTAAATATGTATCAATTGCTCGTTTGGAGTTGTGTGGAGCTGCGTTGCTAACTAAGACACTTAAGTTTGCCATGGAAACTATGTCATTGGATAAAATACCTGTTTACTGTCACACTGATTCCGTAACAGTTTTGGCTAGGTTAGGAAAACATCCTTCCAATTGGCCTGTGTTTGTCGCTAATAGAGTTTCTCTAATTCATGAGCTAGTTTCTCTAGTTCATGGGCGTAACGGCCTATTATAAAAGGTTTATTGATGCCTTTGTGTTGAAGCATTCAAACTTCAATAAGCCTAAACCTAAATTTTCGACCATTTCTCTTAATGCGATTGAGGTCCAACAAGCTGTTATATATTTGATTAAATTCATCCAGGCAAATTCCTTTTTTAATGAGATTAAAGCCTTGAACTCGCTATTAAAAAGTTTAAGTCCATTTTTAGATTGCAAGAATCTCTTAAGGTTAGCTGGAAAATTACGGCATGATCCTATCAGTTTTGATGAGAAACATCCTATCATTTTGCCGCGTCACCACATAAGTGAGCTTATCGCCACGCATGGTCACCTTCGATCTTTACGCGGTGGTCAGCAATTAACTTTACATACGCTCAGACAGCGTTACTGGATTTCAAGAGCTCGCTCTTTGGTTAAACGACTAATCAAAGATTGCCTTGAGTGCACACGTGAGAGAGCGGCTTTGTCTCAACAACTTATGGGGTACTTACCTGAATTTAGAGTAACTCTACATCGTCCATTCACACATTCTGGTGTGAACTATGCAGGCCCATTTAATTTTTTTTTTCTTTTTTTTTAGGGAAGTAAGGAAATTTTTTTTCATATTTTAATGGGAAAATTTTATGCTCATTGTCCAAGTTTGGTCGCTGTATTATTGATTTGACTTTCAGGAAACAAAAACTTGATTATTGGACGTTAATTAAGATTTTCAATCTGATTCTAATCTCATTTAAATTTCCTCAATATTAATTATTAATTTGGATTCTTTCTAATTATTAAGAGAAATGTTGAGTTACAAGTCGATTTTCCTAATATTGACGTTTCTGAATTTTATTTACAAAAAGTTCTTTTTTCTCGTGGGAAATACAAGTTAAATTTCATAGGGCTTGCGGAACGTCTGAATATAATCTTTCAAAAAAATCATCTATTTTTTTGTGGGTGCAAACAAATTTAGGGGCCATATATATACAAGCATTCGGTTGTTAATTGAAAATGATGAAAATTATTCATTGGGTATAATTGCTTGAATTTTTGACCCTTTTTTTGAGCCCTTGTCGACGTATTCTTGACTAACCTGCTTCCAAACGCTGCACTTTCATAAGATGGTAAGGGTGCTGCGTATCCGCCAAGAGAATGCGATTCACCTGCGATTTTGAAATATTATGCTCGCGAGAAAGACGTCGGCAACTTGTCGTATTGTCCCGATGTACGGCCTCAAAAATCAGGTCATCGTTATGACCTGGTCTATGTCGTCGTCGGTTCCCTTCACATTCATGCTTCTGCTTTGTTGGAGCAACCTGGGGTGGATAATGTCATTTTTCACAATTTGTTTCTAATTGTGAAAGAAAAATATAATAATGTCAGCTTATGATAAAGTTTCACCTGATTAGTGTCTAAAATCCTTTGCATTAAACGCTGAAACGTTTGATGGTTAGGTGCTGCTCGATTGGGATACCGCTCATGTTATAAGCGCTCAGATTGCCACCCATTTTGATGGCCCTCCCCGTAAATCAAAAGCATATCTACGTATTCGCGAATCGAATACTCGCATGCCATCTTTATGTAAAAACAAATACGTAAATGTTGTACAATATAATAACTGAAATTAGTTCAATGAGCAATATCATTTCAGATATGCAAATTTTCGAAGAAGATAGAATTCGCCGAAAAACATAAAAATACGGAATATAAAATGCAGAAACAGAACAAAGCGGAAAGGGAGTGAGAGCTAGCGCTACAATAAAAAACCCATACTGCGCTCTCATGAAACACATTCTGTGAGATAGATAATTATTTTGTTTCATTTTCTGAAAGATTTGGCCGCAATGTAATACACTAAAGAAAATATTGAACGAGTAAATACACACTTACCTAGATAAGAAATAAATGTTTATGAATATATTTTTGTAATTTTCATAGTTACTTCCTTTTAGATATTCACACACTATACAAAATATTGAACAAGTAATCTCACAGTATCAGTGTTCTAACTAAAAATAAAAGTGGTAAAAAATATCAGTGTAAAAATACTTACCTTAATAGCCAAGTCAAAACTTCAAATCAAATAAGCATTCACTCCGGTAGTGGAAAATGCTACCTGATTGGCGATCGTGGTTTACTTAATACTATTTTGCAACTGGGGACATAACGTACAATTTTCAGTAAACGATCTTTGTGAATCTTCGTAACTGTTTCGCTTAAATTACTAGGGATGGATTTTGGAGGCTGCCTAATATTATTATGGGGTTGCGAAAATAATCTGTGGTTTTCTAAAGGTAAATTTTGTGATTATTTTCAATTTAAAAATTAATTGGCGGTTAGACATGGAGCAACTTCTGAACTGTTTCGTCAGAAGTGCTAGAGGTAGATTTGGGCGGGA
>NC_046660.1:150870266-150891767 GCF_010883055.1 Belonocnema kinseyi
ATATTATTGTGGGGTTGGGAACATAATCTGGATTTTTCTGAATGTGAATTTTGTTATGTTTTTAAATTAAAAAATGCATTGACTGTTGTACATGAAGAATCTTCGCAACTCTTTCGTAAAAAGCACTAGGGGCGGTTTTCGGGGGCTGTTTAATATTATTATGGGGTTGGGAACACAGACTGGAGTTTTCTTAAAGTGAATTTTGTGATTATTTCCAATTTAAAAATTTATTCGCTGTTTTACATGCTGGTACTTTAGAACTGTTTCGTGAAAAGTACTAGGGGTGGATTTCAAGGTCTGCTTAGTATTATTAAGGGTTGCTAACATAAACTGGAGTTTTCTAAACGTGAATTTTGCGATTATGTTGAATTTAACAATTTATTGGCTGCTTTAAATGGAGTAACTTCGGAACTGTTTCGTGAAAAGTACCAGGGGTGGATTTTAGGGTCTCTTAATATTATTAAGAGTTCCAAACATAAACTGTAGTGTTCCATAGGTGAATTTAATGACTATTTTCAATTCAAACACTTATTGGATATTTTACATGGAGTAACTTCTGACCTGTTTATTGAAAAGTACTAGGGGTGGATTTTAGGGTCTGATTAATCTTATCAAGGGTTGCAAACATGAATTAGAGTTTTCGAAAGGTTAATTTTGCGATTATGTTAAATTTAACAATTTATTGGCTGCTTTACACAGAGTAACTTCGGAACTGTTTCGGGAAAAGTACTAGGGGTGGGTTTTGGGGGTTGTTCGAAAAGCACAACTGTAGAAATGTTCATTTTTTCAAAAATATCAGAATGTCTGTATCATTTATAGATTGCAATTTCCAATTGGGAACAGGTTGTAGTTTGAATTTTGTGGCACCAAAATGAGAGGCACTTGCTTAATGCCAGGGAGGTTGGCGGCGTCCCAGCGAAAGCGGCACTCATGCTACGTGCGGCGTCACACCTACACGGAACTTTGTTGCTCTGTAGTTTCTAAACAAATGACCGCACAACATTCTTGTATTTGAATTTTTGTCTTATTTCTTTTTTTTATCCACCATTGCCCGTTGTCCCACAGGTGGTGAGACACCCTGTCGATATTTACAAATAGTCGCATGTTTGAAGGATTTTGAAGCTGGTCATATTTGAATCATCATCTTAAATTTCGTATTTCTGACTTAGGAAATGAAAATAGTATCACGAAAAACCCTTATATACGAAGTTTATGAAAAAACAAACTAAAATTTTCTGAAATATGAGTGAATTTTTGCCGCTTCATTCAAAAAATTCACAAACTTCAAATTTCAAAAAAGTATCTTTTTTCAAAGGTACAGTATATTTTTTACAATACAATATTTTTTATTATTCTAGCATACTTTCAGAGTTACCATATAAATGTTTAGCTTAAAGTATTAAAAATGTAAAAAAGCTAGAATGAGATTTGGAGAATTGAAAGATGATTATTTTTTTAGTGAAGAAAAGAATATTGAAAATCAACTCGAAAATGTATATGTTCTATGCGCAGGCAGCTCATCGAAAATGCTAATTAATCTTTCCATGTGTTGCCAATAATTCCTGTAGGTCGCAGGCAGTTTGATATTCAAGCCTTAAGGGAATTTGACACAGCCAAATATATTACCGACCGCACTTTGTCAGTTTGGTCGGAAATAATTTTCAGTGAAGCTTCTACTAAAATGAAGTACCTAAACGTATTTTATTGTACTCTAATAAATTTTCCAGGATTTCAGCTCGATATTTTATTCACCAAAAAGATTCTTAGGTTCAAGAACGAGAATTCGAAGTGATTCCTATCCAAGATTCAAACCATGAATCTGAGAATATTTCTCTGCTTAGAACAATGGTTGGAATGCTGAGCTTAGAAGATGAACAAGAATACGCTGACATAATTAATGAATTCTACACAAATTACTCTCTAAGCATGGTTATATTCTACATAAACGAACCAGAATATATCATAATGAATTGTGCTTCTAATAAGACAAAAGGAGAATACAACTCAAATTCAGGAACACTTAATACGATAGTGCGACAAATCTCTCGTGCACTCTGAAGATACGGAGAAAAATAAAACCCTATGTGCCCGACTTCAATACGAGTGATTTAAGGAAAGCAAACGTTTATTCATATGTCATCGACTGATCAGCCACATTTCTGTGGAAGATGCCATGCATCTTCTTGTCGATGAGATGTTAACGGAAGTTTATCTCCTATGCTTTCTCAACTCGAGTGACAACTCGAGGTAGATAAGTTTTGATGAATATTGCTCAACCCTGTTATTAAAGTCAAGGATGAGTATTTCAGCAGCATTCTTCGCAACTTTGTACAGAAACTCTCTTCTTCCCTTTTCTTTGTGCTTCCTGAATATCCTAAGAAGGAGGTCTTGTCTATTTGACATTACATGTGCTGTACCCAGAATAAACCTGTTGTGAAGACATTTAATATGGGGCATTATTCCTGAACTGCCCCAACTTTAAAAGTCATATCTTCCGATTGCCTTCAAATTTTTAGCAGTTTGTTTGCCTATATGATAGTAGTATACCCACCAATTTATAGACTTTTACTACCATCCCTTCTCGAACTGGAGGGGGTAAAATTAGCATCCCCGGGCGAAGTGGGTATTTTCAAATGGCCATAACTTCCTTTCTACAAATGAGAATTAAATTTTTTATGAGTGATTTCTGGAGGGGTTTTCATGATCTTCCATTTCGTGAAATATATTGTTTTAATTTTTTAATATTTATAAATATATTGCCACTTAAAATGTTTATTCAACATTTTCTACTCTTCGGCAAGTTTTTATTTATTTTTTAATTATTTTTGAACGAAAGCTTGATGGTTTTCCGATAACAATGCTGTTTGGCATTATGGGACTGAAAATAGTTATGTAGTTATACGAAGATATCTGAGCGAAACCCTTCAAAGCGCGCTCGGACAAGTCAGCCAGTCCAGACGATGCACCAACCGACGTTGTTTCGTTCAAATTCGATTCATTCAAACATACTTTTATTGATACAGAAACTTTACAAAAATTCATTTCAGCGGTTCTTACAGGGATTTTTTAAGAGAGTGTTTACCCCTCGCACCACGATAATGTCTTTTTTTAGTTTCTGTTGTATATTTGTATCATTACCGTCACATAAAACAGACCTGTGAAAACTTAAATTAATTAACAATAGTTTAAACTATTCATATAAACAAATTATACATGATTCGTACTTTCTTTTGCTGGAATAAACTTGGTACAGTGTATAACCGCAAAACAAAAGACATTTACGTACATAGATTTTCATTTGTTTCTTATATTGTACCAAGAAACATAAGCAATCGTATAGACTGTCATTTATTTCTTGGCCTCAAGCAAAACGTTGTCTACTGAAAGGCAAAAGCAGCCAACGTGTAGTGTTTAGCATTCTTCTGTAATTTCTTGTGTTTCATTTTTGCTTCTTAGCTATTTACATTTATAAATTGTTTATCCTTCTTTTCTGTGTTTTTTGTACATTTATTTCAGGTTATAAGTTGGTTTTCAAATCTCTTTGCGAATTTCTGCTTTCGAAGCAAAGTGATATCCCTAAAACCCCTTCATGGTCATCTAGCGCTGATCATGTCGTCGATGCAAAGTTTTCGCAGCAGATATGTATTAATGTAAAAGAAGAGATAAACGAGGATACCGATTTTTGCTAGCCAATGAGAAATGAAAAAGAAGGATGCAATGATGAAAATCACTTAGCGGGTCTCGAAGTCTTGAATCAAATAAAAGACAAATTAGAGCAGAACGGCACTACACTGTACAACATTTCTTGGGGAATTTTTCCCAAAATTGTGTTGACGATAATTTCCACATATTTTGGTGAATTTTCCCTATAGTTTAGTACGGAAAATCCTCAAACATCCGTCTGGAATATTAACCAAAAAGTGGTGTATTTTCCCCAAGATCTGTTAGGGAACATTCCCTATGATTATGTATAATAAAAACAAAACTTTCGGGAATTTTCCCGAACTCTAAATAGGAAAAATTCTGCAAAATTTGTGGAATATTTCCTTAAAGTTTGCGAAAATATTCTTTATTTACGTAAATCTACGTAAAAGTATTTGAAATATTTGAAAGTGCTGAAATTTATCCAAAATTTAATGGGGAACATATCCTAAGCTAAAACATTCATAAGTTTATGTGGCTGAAGACTCCAAAACTTGTGGAATATTAATTTAAAAAACAACTTGAGCTCGACCGCAGCAATGGAAGAGCCCAGAACTGAAGGAACCGCCATGTTGCTCACGGCAGTCTCTGCTCCAAGTAATTACGCTTTGTTGCATGTGGACTGTTCTCTTAAAGATTCGACGCGTCATTTATACTACTAGTAGTATAATACTAGTATACTACTAGTATACTACTAGTATACTACTCTTCACTGATTAATAAAAAAAAAAATTCTTTCAAATTTCAACTATTTGAAGGGTTAGACTTTATCTACACATTTCAAATCTTTCAAATCAATTAAAAAATAAGCATCTATACAAATTTAGTCTTATGACTTCCGGCGGGCACCTTTCACCTACATCTATATTTTCTGAAAAATACTATAAAAAAATAACTTTATGTCTTTTTGTAGATTTTGACGATTTTTTAAATTAAATGTTTACTTTTCATACAAAATTATTTACTTAAGAATTATTTATTTAAAATGGTTGAGATGAATTTAACATTAAGGCGCTTCCTCAGGCTTGAAAATTAGCCCATGTATTACTCTGACAAGTTTTTCTCCTACAATTCTGAATTGTATGATTTCATACTTCAACCACAAACTATTAATGCCTAAATGCAGAACCTCTCAGATCGCGTTTTACGAAAAATGGCCTGGTTATTGTTTTATTGTAATTAATTGAAAATTGATGCATTTTTTGGGCCTGGGTAGTAGCAAACTGCGACCATAAGTGTACTCATGGCGAACATAGTTCGTGGATCCTCTGGCTGACTACGGAACAGCGGGTGGTCTAGAGTGTAATTTTTTTGACGATCGTAAACCTAGGATCGAGCCGAGAATTTAGATTGAGTGCCTGTCATGCCTCACTCAACTTTCCTATTGTTAGAGATTACAGTCGGTTGAAAGAAATGATAAATCAGCAAATATTAAGGAATTTAATTTTTATACTGTGCATTCGGTTAATTTCATAATGCTAAGATGATTAAAAAAAGAAAGAAGAAAATCCGTTAATCCGTTCAATTTCTGGATACACCTTTTTTCTCTCTTTTCCGATTGTACGACAAAAAATACTGAAATAAAAAGATGCTGCGCCCAAAATTGGAAGCTTTTAAATGAGAAAGGTATGGAATCTACATTTATTTTATTTCAATTTTCTTTTCTGTTTATACTTTTTAAAAATTTAATACATATAAATATACTTGCAATCGATTTAAAATATGGAGTGTTTGTGAAATAAATCCATACTAATAAATTTTATATTAACCCCCCCCCCCCACCGTCCAAAATATATTTTTAATCTACTGGAAATCTTTGCGAAACCCTCTTAATTCTTGTGAAACCTTTCGGGAATTATTAAAACCTTTGTACAATGTTTGAGATGTACCAGAAATCTTTACTGAAGTTTTGAAATATTTGTGAATTATTTATGAAGTAAAATCATTGAAAGCTTAGTGAAATGTTTGTTAATATCCATTTTATGCCTGCATTTATTGTTCATCATTATTCATGATTGACTATGAATTGTTATTTATATATTTATAACTTATGTAAAACTTTAACATGGTATAAACTGTACACATTGTGCCATTTAATATTATAATTGTATGGCTGGACGCCCACCTCGAAAAAGTAGGCTCCCTCGCTTTTGTGAATAATATTTTAATTTTATGCATGAAAAACAGTGAAATTGAACGACAGAATATGAATTTCAAAGCAAAATAGTTAATCCATTCTGACCAAAACAACACATTTATTGTGACGCAAGCAGTTCTATTTGAAACAAATAAAGATTAAACAAAAAAGATAGAAAAAATATGATTGTCTATGATTGCAGAGTTTTCAATTGTAAATTTTGGAAAAGGAATTGCTCAAGAAAAGGCTGCGAATTGCATACTCTTCAAGTTTCAACCTTGAAAATAAAATAAATAAAAATTCCATTCTTTTCCGATCAATGTCTAATTCTTGGCACAGGATCTAATTTCAGCATTGTTGTTGTAGAATCTGAGAAGAGAGAAGAAAGGTATATCCATCATGTGTACGGGCCGTAGTTCTAACGTTTCCTTGCGTTTGCTTCTGTCTTTCGATAAGGACCACAACAAGTCACCCGTCAATAATGATCACCACTTACAATTACTAAAATTGTGAAAAACATTGCTCAATTACATTTTAATTATCTGCAACCTTATGAAAAATGATCAAAGCTCTCAACAGAAATTGAACGGATTAACCGATATTCTTCTATCTTTTTTTAATCGTCTCGTCGTTATACGAGGTGTGTTCATAAAGTAAGGTGACTTTTCAATTTTCGCGGACTACGTACAATCAAGTTTTAAATTTTTTGTTTTGTTGTATTGGTACACTCGTCACGATAATATGTTCACAGTTCTGACTGTATAGCTCGTGTTGTTTTTCTGGCAGAGGCGTAAAAGGTTAAAAGGGTTTAATGTGCTCGGCGATTTTCTTCTTTCGAAAAAAATGGAGCAAAGAGTTTGCATTAAATTTTGTGTGAAAAATGGAATCCAGTGCTCTGAAACTCTTGAAATGTTGACAGTTGCATACGATCAGTCTACTCTGAGTAAGAAAAATATGTATAAGTGGTACAAGCTGTTCCAAGAAGGCCGAGAGGATGTCGAAGACGAACCTCGCCCTGGACGTCCCAGCACGTCATCAACAGATGAAACGTTTAAGCAGTGGAAGAAATGATGTTGAATAATCACCGAATTACCATCAGAGAAGTTGCTGAAGATATTGGCATATCGGTTGGCTTATGACATTCTATCTTTTTGGACGTTTTGGGCATGAGTCAGCGAAATTTGTTCCAAAACTGCTTAATTTTGATCAAAAGATCCATCGCATGACCATCGCTCAGGAGATGTTGAATGAAGTCAATAATGATCCTGATTTTCTCAAAAGGGTTATAACTAGGGATGAATCGTGGGTATATGGTTATCACGTCGAAATTAAACCCCAATCGTCTCAGTGGAAGCATCCTGAGTCTCCAAGACCGAAAAAAGCACGTCAAGTTCGGTCAAATGCAGCTCACTGTCTTCTTTGATTGCCGTGGCGTAGTGCATCAGGAATTCTTACCACAAGGTCGTAAGTTCAATAAGGAGTATTACCTTTAAGTTATGCGCCGTTTGCGGGAGGCGATACGCAAAAAACATCCGGAACTTTGGAAAAACAATCCGTGGCTTTTGCATCACGATAATACACCTGCTCATTCATCGTTGCTTGTGAAAGATTTTCTGACCAAAAACAGCACCACAGTCATCACCGGATTTGGCCCCCAGTGACTTTTTCTTTTCCCAAAACTGAAGAGACCCATGAAAGGACATCGATTTTCAACGATTGAGGAGATAAAAACTGCATTGCTGAAAGAACTCAAGGCTATACCACAAAATGATTATCAGAAGTGCTTCGATGATTGGAAAAAGCGTTGGCACAAGTGTATTAAATCTGAGGGGGATTACTTTGAAGGGGACAACATAAATATTGAGGAATAAATGAATATTCTTTGAGAAAACTATAAAGTCACCTTATTTTTTGAACACACTTCGTATAATGAACGTCATACAGAATATTAAAATTAAATTTCTTTATATTTTAATTATTTTTAATTTCTCTTAAGCAGCTGTAATCTCTAAAAATAGGAAAATTGAGTGAGGCATGACAGGCACTCAATCTAAATCCTTGGCTCGATCCTGGGTTTACGGTGTTTCAACTGTTTAAATTTTAAAGTATCATCGCTAAAAAAACACTCTAATAACACTCTAATATTGATTGTAAGAGGTGATCATTATTGGCGGATGATTTAGTGTGGCCTTTATGGAAAGACAGAAGCAAATGCAAGGAAGTTAGAGATATGGCCCGTAAAAATAACGGATATACGTCTATCTCTTCTCCGATTACACGACAAAAATCCTGAAAAAGATCATGCACCGAGAATAGGAAATTATTAAATGGGAATAGTATGGAATTTTCCATGAGTTTTAAAACTGTTTTCAATTGTTTAAGCAAATGCAAATTATTTAAATAATTATTTAATCCCAAAAAATGTAGAAAAGAATCGTATTTTATGATTGAAATGTAATTGCTTGTCATTGTTTGGAGTTGAAAATTGTTCTAAAAACATTATGTATTATTTAAACAATTATTTGTTGTTTATTTAAAAAAAATTTTTAAAGTGACGCAGAGATGTCCACTTCATCTACATTGTTATTCTAAGCAACTTTTTGTAGATGTTGTTTTCTGTTTGTTGTTTATTTTAGCAGAATTTACTAGTCGTAGATATCATTGAATATTATGCTTGAGTCAGAAAATACGATTTAAAAAGTAATTTTTAAAAAGTAATTATTTTAACAAGTTATATTTGCTCAAACAATTAAAATGTGGGCCATCTATTATTTGTATACACTATGCAGTCATGTAATACACTATTTAGTTATTGTAAACAAACTGATTAAGCAAATTAGGACTGTTTAAACGAATAGAAATTTATTAAAAATTAAAAGAAATGCATCAAAAATATGTAATTATTCAACAAAACGTAGCATAGGATACCAATTTAGAAAAGGTGGACATCTCTAGCTCAGTGTTCAGAAATTAAAAAAAAAAAATTGCTTAAATGATGATATAATGTTTTTAGAAAAATGTGCTACAGCAAAGAATGACTAACCATTACAATTCAATCAGAGAATATGATGGTTTGTTCCATTTTTTGGGATTAAATTATTGTTTAAATAATTTACATTTCTGTAAACAATCGAAAATTGTTTAAAAAGTAATGGGAAATATTGAAATTGTCCACTAGTAATTATTTGTATGAAAAAGACGACGGATATTTGCTAAAAATTAACAATAATGAACGTAATAATGTAGTTTTTTAATTTTGGCTCATATTTCGGGCGCCGGGGGGGGGGGGTGAAAAGAAAATTGATTAGTATGTATTTATTTCGCAAATACTCCATTTTGCAAATCGATTGGAAATATATTTATGATTTTTATTAAATTTTAAAATAGTATAAACAGTACACATTGTGCCATTGAATTCTATAATTCTATGGTTAGGTCCCCAACTCGAAAAAGAAGGCTCCTCCTCTTTCTGTTAATAATATTTTAATTTTTCGAATGAAAAGCAATGAAATTGAACCAAATTTTGTGAATCTAGAAGCAAAATAGTTAATCAATTCTGACCGGTGGTCTTCCACTTCCCAGGCGCAAAAAATGCATCAATTTTAATTAAATCATACAATTCAGAATTGTAGGAGAAAAACTTGTCAGAGTAATACATGGGCTAATTTTCAAGCCTGAGGAAGCGCCTTAATAAGTCATTTTCCCAAAAAATGTATAAAATTATTCAATATATTGCGCTAGTTTATCGAATATTTTAGTGCAAAATATCTTCCTGACAATACAGCAACACCGAAGCATTTTTAGAAAATTTACTTGATTTACGCGGCAAATTAAACATTTGTTTTTGAACGATCCCCTAAATTTAGTGAAAATCACTCTAAACGTGAAGCCAGATAAGCAAAAGAGTTAGTTGCCAAAAGTGGAGATTTTACTTTTCCGGAAGCCAAGCGAGGAAAAAAATGGGCAGAAGAAAATGAAAATTTAGTGCTAAACTTCTACGAAGATGACGAGAATAGTCGGTAGATGCCAGGTAAGAAAGATTTCATATCTGTCAAAAAACTAGACAGTACTCATGAGCAAGTATAGAAGAGACTGATTCTGTGCAATCTTTCACAATTATATACCACATTTGTAACCCTACATGAAAATGTAAGATTGCATTTTGAAAATTCGCACAACTAAGACTAAAGCACTGTGTTCTAGTTAGAGAAAAAGGAACTCACAATGTTTGTGTTCGCGTTTATCATGCAAACGTAAAGTTAATGTTGAATCCGATAGATATGAAACATTTCACTGAGGGAACTGACAGACAATTCTCAGATTATCACGAGTGCCTTCAAGAAATCATGTGCAGTGAACCCACTGACGCTTGTCATTTTAAAGAATGCGAATCTTGTCCTGACATTAAAAATTTTTTAAAGTACCTGACTGATCTATTGGCCGTGAATATTTTCGACACAGTGACATATCAAGTTTGGCAGCAAACTGACAGAAGCATTTTGAAGACCGAAATAGCAGACGATGATGCTTTTGTAGAAGCACTCTACACTAAACTTAGAAACCTAAAACCTCACGCATTTTATGCGAAACAACAAGCTTTGTTTCTGAAGCACCTTAAAGTTATACGAAAAGAAGATAAGTACTTATTTTTTCTTGTCTTTGCTGAAAATTATGCTTTCATCATTCAAAATGCTGCCCAATTTTTCCATTGGAAGAATAATCAAGCAACTATATTTACAGTAGTTGTTTATTACAAAGATGGAAACAAACTGAACGATTTTAGCATTGCAATCATCTGAGAATATGTCAAGAAGAAATTCATCATTGTTAACAAAATTTATTGTGTGACAGACGGAGCTGCGCAGCTTTTTAAAAATAAGTATGCCTTCATAAATCTTTAAAATTACAAAAAAGATTTTGGATTTTCTGCAGAAACACATTTCCAGGTAACTGCACGTGTAAAAGGTCCAGGTAACGAGATTGATGGAAATTTGAAAAGACTTGCGGTAAAAGCTAGCTTGCAGCGCTCAACACAGAATCCAATCCTAACTGTGATAGAGTTATTCGAATGGGCTGAGAATCATTTGAAGGAAACAGTAATTCTTTTCAGTTTGAAAGAAGATTACATAGAGATGACCAAAAAACTAGAAACTAGATTCACTGAAGCAATTACAATTCCCGGAACTCTAAAATACCACGCATTTATTCCAAATGAGAACGAACAAGTGCAACTGAAAAAATCTGCCCGCTACGCAGGCATATTCTCATCGCGCGCGGCTCGCTTCGCTCGCAAGTTTGAGCGCGCCTAGTGCGCGCGGCTGTTGGTTCTCGCGCTTCGCGCTCGATATTATATTTATCTCGCGCTACACGCTCGGTTTTTATATTTTCGCACATTCTTGCGCAAACATTTTAAAATTAAGACTCAAAACATCCACCACTGTAATTTTGTGATTGTGAATTTTCTGTCATTAAAAAAGTTTAGCTCGAGAGTTTGAGCGCACCTACGGCACGCGACTAATGGCAATCGCACTCTGCGCTTAGTCTCTGCATTTCTTCCGCATTCGGGCACATACTTTTAAAATCAAAGGTGAACGGACCGACAACTGTAATTTTATGATTTCGACACTCTTTTGTTAAAGCTCTTTTGGCTTTAACGAACACATTCTCTATGCGCATCTGCATAGGGTCTTATATAGGAGCCTATGTCCTCTCTCATTTTTTCTGTCCTTTTTCCAAAAAGTTAATTTTTTAATTTTTAATTTTATGTTTTACGATTAAAAGAAAATCTACTTGTCCTATCGAAAAATGATTCATAATAAATTTATAGAACTTTTGAGGCGAACAACTGTTGTCTGGTAATTTAAGTTTATACCTTGTGTCGTTTTTTCAAAGAAATTTAACATTTTTATTTATATCAAAAATTATATCTCTTTTTTGGATGAACAAGTTTTGCCTCATTTTTTTCGTAGCTTATATCGAAAAGTGATTCATTATAAATTTTGTAGTTCTTTCCAGGGTGCGCAATTTGAGATTTTTCATTTTTTTCGTATCTTGCATAGTTTGACCAAAAAATGGAATTTTTGGATTTTTCATTATTTTTGATACGATCAAATTTGGAATGTTCAATTTTTCAACCAACTCAAAAAAGTTGTTATCATAGTTCTGTAGAGCTTTCAAAAAGCAAAGTTTTTCTTTTTCTGACTTTTTTTCATATCATGCGTTTTTTGTCTTAAAATGTTCATTTTAGTTTGTTTTTTTGGATTCTGAAAATGCTACAACACCAGTAATTTTTGATTTTTCGAAAAAAGTCATTGCGATAAATTGTTAAATTTTTTGAATACTATGAATAACCGTACAGAGAATTTTTGAATTTTGAAAAAAGTGGTCTCAAAAATATTCAAAATGTGCTCATTTTTTTAATTTTGATCCAAAATGGCTGGCTAACAGAGAGCTTGGCCCGAGAATTATGCACACAACCAAGTCCCCGGTAGGGATGGCCAACCTGTCCGAGCGCGCGAGGAATGGTTTTGCTCGAATATCTTCGCATAAATACATAACTATCTTTAGTCTCAAAATGGTAGTAAAAGTCTACAAATTGGTGGGTATACTACTATTATATAGGCAAACAAACTCTAAAAATTTTAAGGCAATCGAAATACATGATTTTAAAAGTTGGGGTATTTCAAAAATAATGCCCCATATACAGTATTCCGTAAACACTTGACAGCGCAAGATGAAGAGTCGCGAAACAAAAGAGTTAAGGTGCTTGTTTCTATTTTTGTGCATAAACTTTCTTGTCCCGATCTCAAAGGATCTGAGCACAACCTTCGGCCATGAAATCACTCTAAATGAATAAAGTAATACCGGAACAATAAGCATGTTCGTTGCAGATACTGTGTTCTTCGCAAACAGTTTGATGAAACGTCTGTACCTGTTTTGGAGAGTATCCTTTATAGATTTTAGATCCTAAATGCGGCTCTGTGGCACGCCGAGGTATATATAGGTCTTTCCAGAGCGAAAGTGTCGTATAGTGCTTTTTTCGACGAGCTTATTGTCTTCGGGGAAGCCATTAAGTTTTCTTTGCTTCATATAAATCTTGGCGCATTTATACTCGTATTCTGTCAACCATATGCCGTCTTTTGTTTAGCAGTTTTGACTTATTCAGTGTATAATACCGGATACGCAGTTCGCATACGAGGCTCTACAAGGAAGTACGAACGAAAAGGTTTGAAAGTTCGCCCAAGAACTGCGGATCTGCAATAACACATAGAACAAGTTGAAGCTGCTGACAGTCAAGTAGCATATTGTGAAATAGATAGGGATACAAACCATATTTGACTGCAAACTTATTGCTAGGAATCGTTAGAGCGATAAAGAAAAAGATGAAATAATTTTTTATTAAAATTGACAGAAAAATAATACAACTATACGGAATTAAATTAACACCTTACACACACGAAACCAAAATAATAAATTAGATTAAGGGAGACAAAAGTGAAAGCAGGATGAGTAAGCATAGGGAGACAGGAGGTGGCCGGTTGTGGAAATATGCAAGAGTTATTTATTTTGCTGACCTTTACGGGTATTCAATTGAGTACCGCTATGTACATCCTAAAAGCAAATCACATTGATTAGGACCGAACTTTGAACGAACAATACTAAAACCTTTGGCACAATTGTTCTTTTCAGGAAATTGGCTCAAAAATTAAATTTTTACAGTAACATTTATTTGCGTGTATTGTACCCCTTCACATTTGTTATCTAATTTTTTTGGGAGCATCCACATACTACGTAAAGTTATTTTCGACCTTTTATACCCCCCCCCCCATCTTAGAATACCGTAACAACTTCTTCGACTCCTCCCTCTCCACAGTTATGTAACATTTTTTGCATTATGTTTAAACATATAATAGACGCTTTCTAAATAGAAAAAATGTTTTTGAGGATAAAGTGCTGTGTAGAAATAAAATAATATTTTCATGTAACACTGAGTGCTTCTAAAGTAATTAATATAAATTTTATAAGATTCTTGAGAAAATGAGAACAAGTTTTTGAATGTTTCAGATGTGTCAAAAAAGAATGAAACTAGAATGAAACTTCAGATCTAGAACATTAAGAAAAACAATTATTTTACAGGATTTCACAAAATGTTAGGAAAAATTGTAAACAATTGTCCTCAATTGAAACATGCGCAATGATTATATTTTGCAGACGTCACCAGTTTTTTAATCCATGATTACATGAAAATAATTTGTCTGAAGAATTTCACAGTTATTGAAATAATACCTACTTTTGAAGTACATATAGATTAACTATAGAAAAATTAGGAGAAACATTTTATATTACAAAATTGTGGGCCGATTGCAATATTTTTAGGCACTACATACTTTTCTGCGAATATATTAATCTTGTGTAAATGATCCATTGTTTGTACGATTTGTTTTCCTACAAAATGTAACATTTATTTGATTCTAATGATTATGTGCTATTCTTATCGGCGGAAAGCAGAAAATACGTTCTGGAAACAAAATGAAGAATCTAAATGGTTGAAACATTAACATGTAAAACTTGTTCAAAATTTTTAGAATATTGTTGGAAAAACAGAGTAGTACCTGAAAATATTGGAATCTGTCGAAAAATAACAAAATTAATATTGTTTAAATGTTTAAGAGCATTCTCTTCTCAGAAAACAAAGCAATGCAACTGAAAATATTAAAAGCTTTTGACAATTTGGTTATATGAAATGTTTCTCCTGCCTTTTCTAGGCAATTCATACATTTGAAGAAATTTGAAGAAAAAAATTTATTTTGCTGTTTATGTACCTGAAAAAATAATAGATTTCAACAAATGAAAATTATGTGAACAAATGCAAATTAGTTAACAAAGTAGATATTTGTCAAATACTGATAAATGATGATTCATGAAAAAAAATGCATTTAACAACAATAGTTCAAACTTGACACTATATATCACGATTCGAAAACATATTGTATGTGGCGCCATCCAATAAATTTTGTTTTCCGAAAGATGCATTACGACTGGCAGATTGTGGCTCACTGAGAGATCGATCTCTTGAGGACAGGACTGGGGTTTTAGGTCTTAGGTTTCGGCTCACTAAGAGTTTAAAACCTGTAGAGATTTATAAGATCGATCATTCCAGTCTTTCCATCCTCTACTAATCGCATCCATACCAGAGTGAGGGCAGAGTTCGTTCAGTGCAAAGGTACTCTTCTCGAGATTCGTTCCAGGTAGCTACGCCTCTGCTTGAATATTTTCCCGAATAGTTTGAGGAGGGATAACTCCGACCTAGGAGGGATTGGATGACGCATCTTTGTAGCTACAGTACTCCCAAAGAATAAATCTCTTAAAGGGCGCGTTTGCAGGCTCACTTTTGGCTCACTCGGAATTCACTCTCAGTCCTTGTTTAAGGCCATGTGACAAGTGGGCCACGTGGCCAGAATCCTACCTTACCGACACTTTTTTTATTTCCTAACTTATTTTGACACGAAGCGCCACATTGAGTTGAAAATTTAGGATAATAAATCAGACGTTCTAAAAAAGGTGGGTCTGGTCATACATTTCAATAATTATGAAAAAAGTTTTTTTTATAAATAATTTTTTTTACTTTTTTCATAATTATTAAAAAAGGGCCAGACCCACCTTTCTTAGAACGTCTTATTTATTATCCTAAATTCTCAACTCGATATGGCGCTTCGTGTTAAAATAAGACAGAAAATTAAAAAAGCGTCTCGAAGGTAGGAATCTGGTCACGCGACCCACTCGTCACAGTGTCTTAGGGGTGCAAAAAAAGCAAGTTTGAATCTCAGCTTGCATTTCCTATTTTTTGTTTCTTTTGGTTTGGGTAGTGATGTTAAGTTTCATGAAAGTTTGGTCTGATGAAAAGTTTAATGAAATATTAGGGGTCTCGTGAGACATTTCAATGTATTAAATATGGCGGCGGAAAAATTCATACTCATAAAATAAAAGCAATCCAGTGCTGACCTTAGAGGCCAAACCGATCTGCGCATACGCAAAATAAATTTTCTCCCCCTCATCTCAATGTTTCAGAAAAAATATGAAAATTTAAACATAAAACGTTTTCACGTTTCACGTGAAAAGCTTCACAGCTTTAATGAAACGTTTCATGGCTTACACCCCTACTTTTAGGTTAAGAATGAACCACGAGGAAGGAAAAATAAATCGTTTATAGTAAGAAGCGTCATTCATCGTCTATTCCACTTTTTGAGAGGTCTTTAATATATATTTAAATTATTTATATGTTCTTAAGAAAACAATTAATATTAACGAATTTTTCAGAATCGTAATTTTACACGTTTATGTAAATTCTTTTTTAAGAACATAAAAATAATTTAAATGTGTATTAAAGACAACTTAATAAGCATGCAAAAATTTAAAAAAAAAACTTATGATAAAAAAACTAATTTTAATGAGTCCCATTTTCTACATTCTGTACAATATTGCACAACGATCTACCTTCATCGAAAACAAATCATTCTTCTGTAAACACAGTCAAATTCGTGATGAGCGACCTCTAAATAATATCCAATTTATTTTTTTCTTCAACGCGAATCATTTTGAACCCAAAAGCAATAACAGTTTCTCTTTTGCGCATATTTCGAGGTTGCCCTTAGTTATTTTAAGCCAAGAATGAAAAAAATCGTCCTGTGCATTTTTCAGAAGATGCGATTTTTCATTTTTAACTATTAAAAATCTCATTTTTCTCGACAAAGACGGAAAATATTAATAGCAGCACATAGTCAAAAATTTAATTAGGAATCACTATTCATATTTTCCGTCGTTTTGAGAATAATGAGCTTTTTAATAGCTCATAATTATGCTTGTTCTATTTAAAAAATAAAACACATTTTTCTTTATTTTCAAGTTCGGAAAACTTAATATTCTCATGGAATATGTTGTTTACATTGTTATTGAAATAGAAAAATATTTAAAATAATAAAATGTTGAAGTTACTTAAAATACATACCATTTTATTACATATTGATCTATTTACATATTTTATTTGCAAAGAAAAATTAGTTATCACGAAACAAAAAACTAGTGAGGGCAAAATTTTACATTATATTTCAATAAAAACAAGTTTGAACCAAGAACTGCTATCTATATTTTGCGTCTGTTTTGAGAAAAACGGAATTTTAATCGTTAAAAATAAAAAAATAGTTTTCTCAAAAACGCGTAACACGATTTTTTTGTTAGCTTAAAATAACCGGGAGACACCCACGAAACATATACGAACATATACATATACATATACGAACGTTTCTTGTGAGACTGCACTGTATCTAAAAGATTATGATGATATGGCTTTTTCTTTTCGTATACCGCCATCCTAACAAGAGAAAACTCCATCATTGTCATCTTCTCTACACGAAGAGAAATTTAAAGATAATAATTCACGAAACTGCTCCTAGATTTTATCACGCCTTTGGTGCAATACCTCACACCTCGGAACCCTGACTTTTAAAGCAAGGTCCGGTGCTTGAAAAGCAAGGTTGCCGAGATCTTAGTTCTTGCGCCAAAGGAATGATAAAATCAAGAAGCAGTTCCGTGAATTAATATCTTGAAATTTCCCTCCGTGTAGAGTATAGATACGTTTATAGTTTACATGATGCATCATACTGTGGTGGTCCGCATTATATAACAGAGTCGGACGTGGAACTATCCCTACTATATAAGAATTGGTCGTGGAAAATGCCCCTCAATATAGGGATCTGCAATATTGAAAATTATCGCGAAATTTGTTAACTAAGTCCCTTTTAGCTAGTTGTGATCATTTAACTTTAAATGAAATTCCACCCGATCTTTTTCTTTAGATTAAATACATAAATATTCTCTTGCACATGTAAGCGGTTAGATAAAATGTTATTTGTGATCAGCGTCCGGATTGTGCGGAATTTTCTATTTATCCACGACTTTCTGTTATAGCCCGAAATCACATTGCGAAAAGAACTTTGCTATAAGCTTCTTTTTTTCAAATCCTGAAACCCTAATTAGAGAAAAATCGGTAATTGCTGATGTGAAATAATAAGTTGTTTTGTTTTTAAATTAAATCTTGTATTGCAATTAAACCCTAGGCTTCGGAGGGCTAAAGATTGACGTGAATTCATTTAAATTTCTTTATAGTACATCCTTATTGTCTAAACCATGTTTGATATGAGCCGTGGAAATGAACACTATATATAGAAGTCGGGCGTGGAACTAACCATACCACGTAAGAGTCAGTGGTAGAAAAAATGCTTTCATATACGGGTATATGAATAAAAACTCATCGAAAAATTTGTTAAACAAGTCCCTTTTCACAGGTTTAAGACATACCTTCAATTAAATGGTAAGTAACTAAGTCTTTTATAGTCCGCTAATTTTAAAAATTTTATCACATAATTTGTCATTATATTTGCTAAAAGATATTGTTTTACTTCATTTTCAACAAATTTTATGAAAATATGTTGTGTTTACTGTCAACCCCATGCATAAACTTTAAAGTATGATGATGGGCGGTCTTTACGCCGTGAATGGCATTAAGAGGTCTGGTCTTATTACCACGAACTCCCTGCCCCCGATGTAGGCTTAAACATATACGCAAGCTGAATAAACCGTTGTAACTAACAATCAATTTTTTACGCAAACAAATGAGTATATAATGAAAATCTTTCTATATATAGACTGTATATGAAGTAGGGACTTGTTTAAAACAAAGTGTATATTAGGTCGCGGAATTGACCGCTGCTTGTTAATGCAGCAAACTAAATATACACTTACCGCGTAGAAATTTGTTTCAAAATGACACTAGCATCGAGTTAGTTCTATTGCCTTATCACAAGCCAATAGTTTTCGCACTCGTTTAGATAAGAAAGGGCGGAAGCCGTTTCATAGGTGATAGTTATCAATTGATATTAAATTAAAGTTCGGCTACTCGGCTCGCGTATGACTGGATGAGGAGGCAAATATACCGGTAGGAAATTCGAGGGAATTAGTTTACTATCACTTGTAAGTTCAAAGGTAGGCATATGACATGCCAACTCTACTAGGACGGAAATGTGTCTAAGTAAACTCATGCTCACGTCTTTGCTCTTCTTCAGTGAGCATATATTGTTGCATATCATCTTCATTTTCCCAAAAGTATGGAAGTTCTAAGGAAGTTTTCCTGAATGAATGGCTAAGGATCTGCTAGATGAATATTATGAAAGCGATCATGTATAGATCGAATTTTTAATTGAGGACAAAGTAAAGACAGTAATTGGTTTCCTAATTTCTTTATTGTTTACTAGCGAAACAGTTAAATCAACTCGCGCTTTATCCAACACAATAAAAACTTCACTGGTCACTGTGAATGTGTTTAGATTAGAACCTTGATGGAGAAAAGTTCTAACAATTATTTCTTGACCAGTCCATTTTTAGAAAATCGTAATCTTAAGTAAGGACTAGTAGAAGTAGCGCATAAACATGAATTTTTTTAAAAATTTGCATTACTAGACGTACTAGCAACATTTTCACTATTAGAAATATGGATATTGAAATTTGTTTTCTTTTTTACCGTTTGCTTTAAAAAAAGAAGAAGTTGAAAGTCTCGCTATGTTTAAACTGACTCTCGGTCTTTAGAATCTGAATAATTCGAATTATTATCACGCTACTTTCTTGAAAAATTATCTTTACACGTTTCTAAAACTTCGAGATAAGAATTGATCAAAATCGTTCATATGATCATTATATCGAGCTTTCATAGCGATTTTGCGCGGAGAGAGTGAAATTTTCTATATTGGGTAAGATCCTGGTGAAGTAGCGCTCGAGAGAGGAAATTTTCGCATGTTACGTAAGGCAAAACGGACAATGGTCGCTTTAAATCTGCTTGATGGGGAACGCAGACAAACAGAAAGGGACAGTGCAGAAAAAATGTAGAATGGGAGAGATTGAGGGCGCAGACTTTTGCCTCAATCAAGCCGTTCATAAATAAAAATAGGGAAAAGGTGGAGAGAGGAAGTTCTGAAAAAGTAGATGAAATGCGTAAAATGATGATAGAAGTAATGCTGATGGACGAAAAAAGTCAAGATGAAAGCGAAGAGGAAATATAACATAACTAATATTTGGTAACAAATATTCAAAAATAGAATAGCCGAAAATTTTTAGGCGTTAGAATTGCGGTCAGTGAGCACATCTAATGAACATTGATCACCTACAGCATTTCGTAATGGTGCTAAGTATGCGTTCCTGGCAAAAATCGTGCTCGCACGCGATGTGACTATGTCCGTATGCAACATTTTAATCTCGGTGTGCTTTACGAAACTTTTGCATTTTTTGTTTCTTCAACTTCTAATTTTTTCTTTTTTTTTTTTGCATTACTTTACCCTACCTTCAGATTTCCAACATTCCTTCAAATAACATTTATTGACATAAAATAGCGATATCATTACCTGTAACAAGTTTTTAATGGTCGCATCTGTTACCCCAACAATTTGAACGCCACTTTTCGGTTCCAGTCGCTCTAAATTTTGGTAGGTAGCCTCTACTACATATCTGTGATTATATACAAAACTGTCAAAACACTTTTCCATACGATTATAACTATAGAAGGCACAAACCAATGAAAGTTAATGATTATGAGAATGACTTACAATTATTGTAAAATTTAGTCTATAATGCTTTATTTTCAAAGTATGTATAAATATTGCAATAAATTCTATATCAATAATATGAATTTTGAAATTTCAAGAAACAACTATTGTGCATTGATTGTTATAAAAATAAATTAAACACTGTGTTTCGCACTAACTATATAACATCTTCTCTGAGGTTTAGCTTTGACACAAAAAAACTTTAAAATTGGATACACTTAACCAATTAGAAGTGAGCTTTAGTAACCATTTTTGCGTGTCTTAAATGTTAAGGCTCTTCTTTAAAATAGAGTTCACAGGGTTAAAGTTTTTAGGCCGAATGGTTAAATAAATATATACTTTATTTTCAGTAACTTATCGCCAATGTGCTAATTTCTTCTGATTTAAATATAATAAATTAAGTGGTTGTTCTTATGTATTATAGTTAGATAAACGTTTGTTTTTCGACCTGCTAGCCGAATCCTACATTCTACAGAATTTTCTTACAACTGCCTCTTAAAAATTATCATGCATCTACATCTTATTCCTAAGACTGCTAGCTCTATAGCGTTGTCTTCCTTGCTTCGCCTTGCACGCATGTGCTACAATAAATCTACTACATATAATATTTACCGTGTTAAATTTTTCACCTACTGCCTCTCCTATTTACAATATTATATTTTCAATTGATCTTCCTCTTCCCTTTTCGTCTTATTACGAGGGTAGTTCAATAAGTCCTTAGAATGACCAACATATGGCGCGCGAATCGCTCCAAATCATCTGTTTTCAGTCAGCACCACTCCCGACTAGATATATGGTGCAGTCACAGTCCACATCTTCTGAGTTTACATGTTTTTATAACCAATTGAAAAAAAATTGTTCGTTAAGAAAAATGGAAAAAAACGAGTTCAGAGCGGTAATCAAACATTTTCCTTTAAAGGGTTTAACTCCATATGCGATAAAAAATGAATTGGACTCAGTTCATGGCACATCTGCCCCTGCCTTAGCAACGGTTTATAACTGGGTAAATGAATT
>NC_046660.1:150891867-150899216 GCF_010883055.1 Belonocnema kinseyi
GAAAAGCGATTGACCAAGTGTATAGAGCTCCAAGGAGATTATGTTCAAAAATAAAAAAAATTTACCCAAAAAAAATTGTTTTTATACTTCATTCTAAGGACTAATTGAACTACCCTCGTAATCTTACCCAACAACACCTTCACCCATACTACTCTGCCTTTTGTCCCCCCTTTCATGAAACAATACCATCATGCTCATCCCACTTTTTCCACCTCTTCATACTCCTGCAACCAGTGCTCCACTTTTGCAACCCGCTTCCCGCACAATTCTTGCATCCTCTTCTCTCTGGAAAGCCAGAACCTATCATAATCTTCCATGCATCTGCATCTCATCCTCGCTCTGACTTTATCTGAAATCCATTCGTTCTAAAATATCTTTTCCTTTCTACCTTAATGTTCCTACTCATACATCTGTTCTGTTTCTCCCACCAACACTCCCTAACCAGCTTACTTCATCCCTTTTCCAAAAATTTCTCCTAATATTGACACGCTCGAAACCCCGTTATAATCCCTTAACTTGTTCTATCTGCCTCCTGCCTGTATCGTATATCCTATTTACCTCATCACTTACCTTATCCCCACACCTCTAATCTTTAAAACAAGACAAATTACTAGCGAATCGAACAATTTTATTCTTCTTCCAAAATGATATGCGAACAACCTCTTTCACAGTCTCCACACCTGCTTCAACGACACATTTTCCATTTTCACTCTCTCTTTGATATGACCACCCACTTCCCTATTTCTCTTCACTCTTTGCTAGCAGCACTATGTCATCTGCATATGCATATCCTCCTACTCTGACTACTCCTACCACTTCGGCCGCTAGCTTACTTTTCATATCCGAGATTAAAATGGCAAAAAGCGTTGGACTAAACGGGCACTCTTGCTTTAACCTCCCATCAATCCAGAAAACCTCAGAGATCACCACCCCTCACCTTATCTTTCGTCTCCTCATATATCTCTCTTACCCTCTTGATGAGGCCTCTCTAGTCTTATCTCTCTTCCATTACCTCCCGCAACTTCCCCCTATCCACCGAAGGGAACGAGCCTTTTAGGTCTACAAAAAACGCGGAAACTTTCGCCCTCTTTTTAACTAATTCTCTATCCACCACTCGCTGAAGTATGCAAATATTTTCTATAAACCTATATTTTCCTAAACCTATAATTATCTTCCACACGTCTCCTTCTGTCTAAAATCTTTTCAACTCCTCTTCCAAATCTTTTTCCTTTTTCTGCTCTTTGTTCTTACACAACACCTAAAGTCCCCTCTTATTGCTCCACCTTAAAACTTAACTTTACTACCTGCTCCTGATACTTTTGTATCGCCTCCCACGTCCATGTCACTGTTTCACCTAAATACCCTTTTTCCCCTCCATTCCTTTCGCCATCCTTCCTTCTTATCCACAAACTTAATGGCTTATGGTCTGATTCCACGTGCCTTTATACTGCAAATTTCTGTGTCTCCTTCCACCCTTGCATATTTATGATCACATAGTCTATCACCGATAACCCCCTCTTACTCACATACGTGTATTCTTTCACTTCGTCCCCTGTTACCATACAATTCGCCACCGTCTAGCCACTATTCTCCATCTAGTCTCTTTGGGCTTCCGCCCCATCCCTTTTTACTCGCTCTTTACATTTAATCCTCCTATGGAAATATTAATTCTCCAATCTGCCTTCTCTATCCTCTTCAATATCAACTCTATTGCCCTTATGCTTTCCTTCACCGCTCTCTCCTCCTTTTTATTCCTACGTTCTCCTACTTTTTCTTCTATTATATCCGACCCGCGCTTCGCCTTCTTAAGCCTCTTTCCATCTTTGCCTTTGGCAAATTTTCACACATATTGCTTGGGCTTTCGGACAGGTTGTAAGAATATTGGGCGATGACGGAGTGGGGGGGGGCAGTTTTTGAAATATATAAACTCATGCGACCTCGTACGTGTGAGGCTAATAAAAATCAAATTTTTTCAATTGGCACAAAATTTTGCACACATATTCTTTGGGATATTGAACAGGTCGTAAGAATATTGGGAATGATGGAGTGGGGGGACACATTCTTCGAAATATAGAAAATTAAGTAGCATGAAACGTATAATACTTTTGCAAATCCATAGTTTTTTACAATGGGTACCAAATTTTGCACGCATATTATTTAGGCTCCTGGACAGGTTGTAAAAATAATAGAGGGCAGATGGAATGGAGAGGTTGGGGGGGGGGGGCAATTTTTTGAAATCTGTCAAACCCTGCAGGAAATTTGCAATGTTATCAATGGGTTAGTTATGAGGTTTATATTGATTAAAGTGGGGCAAAACAACAAAAGTAGCTCACTAACATTATGCACAAATAATGCAAAAACTAATGTTTGCACTTTAAATGCAAATAAACATATTTGGTCTGACATATGTATCAATCTGGTATTAGCTGTGTCAAAGCAGCACTAGCGCGAAGAGTAGACAACTTCGAACTTCTGGGGGTCTGTGGGTAAAACAGATTGCATGATTACCGTCAGAGAAAGGTAAAAGTCAAACTTCTGCTGTAAAACCTAAATGTGTCCGTCGATAATCATTATTTGCATAAATAAACTTTTTTCTTCCTCCAACTCTTTGCAAGGCCACAAACGATACTTTAATATTTATTCACATTTCTCGATAAAAATTTTCCCGTTATTTAAACTTTTATTTTTCAATATGGGTGAAAAAATATTGATCTTGGAGCTGACTTGATCAACTGTTATACTCATCACATGGCCTTAAAGTTCATATTTGTATTTTACCTTCTCAGCTTCTGAGAGCTTGGCTTGAGAAAGCACGGGAGAACAACTTCCGCGAAGAGCTTCTCGACAAGAAGATGCAAAGCATCTTTCACAGAAATCTGAATGATCAGTCGAAGTCGTATAAGTTAGCGTTCGCTTTCCGTAAATCGCCCGAATTTAAGTCGGGCAGAGAGAATTTTTATTTTCTCATATCAAGACGGTGTCTTTTCTACTTTAGTATAATTTCGCGACATTTTGAGCTAAAACATTCCCGATTATGGTTGTAGAGCATGCCATGCACACACTAAACATCTAGGACACGTACTATCTAGTTGTCCAACTCATGCGCGAACGACCTACATCCAAAGACACAATGCTGCATCAAGACTTTGTTATTATCATCACTGTCACTATTGCGGCATTAGACTTAAGACCGCTTTGCTAAGCGTTCTAAGGAAAATAGAGTGAATTATAGAAAATTGGAAGTGCCTCATATACAGGACCCTCATATTCTCGACAATTGTTTCTGTCATCCTCTTAAAGCCTTGACATAGTTATACTTGACTTCGAGGAACGAACATGTTGCGTCGGTTATTCTCGGTCTCTCAGTCTACCAATCTTTAGTTGCAATCTTCTGACTCTTTATATTGGCGCTCCGACTCACTTGAGACGACTTTGTTTTTCCGATTTTGCTTACCAGGTTTAATAATCAACTGGGCCACAGGGACCCCTGCTTCCTAAAGTTTTTTAATCAATACTGAAAAGTGGTTGCTTGGACCATAGGTGTACTATGTTGAACAGGTCAAAAACCCGCGCGTTAATATTTCGCCTGAAATATCTTTAGATAAAATTCTAAATTAAAAAAAAAACTAGTTGTCCTAATTGTATTCAACCTACGCATTCTTCGTGAGTCACTCCTTACCTTCCCCATTCAATCATGGCGGTCTGAGGATTGATAGTAGGAACTCATGTCTCATTGTGATTAAAATTTCGGAAATTTGGGTATAAAAATACCTGTTGCCCTTGTGGAAAATTGTAGGACTCATCTAAGAGTGCCACTTAGCGTTTGAAGTCACATAAATCTCTAGAACTGAATAATTGGGCAAAAGTATCAAATAGAATTTAAACTAAATTAAGTTAAATAAACTAAATAGAATGTAAACTAAATTGAGTTAAATAAAATAAGCCTTGTAGAAATGGTAAAATGCTTTCAATTTTGTAATTTAAATTTGAATGTGATTTAAGTTAGTTTAAATTTAAAGCTAATATAAATTAATTTAATTTTGTGATAGTAAAAGTGAAAATAAATTCAAATAACCGTTAACAATGTCATTTCCAGTGAAACTGTTTGGAACGTTTGTGCATGAGGTTATTGACACTGCGGGTGAGAAAAATATGATTGTGCAAGAAATTTTGCAGAATGCGAACTATTTGGTGTAAATGCGGCAATCAGTGAATTGTGTTTCCGGTTTTGCTCATCATGTTAAATAGTCACCTGGGCCACAGGAACCCCGCGTCGTAAAGACGGTAAGTTAATACTGAAAACTGTTCGCAACTACATATTTGGTCGAAGGGTCGCTTGGAACACATGTGTATTCTCTTGAATGCGTTAAACACCCACGCATGAATATATGGCCTGAAATATATTCAGATGAAATTTAAACAAGACTGTTTGTCTTAATTGCATTCAACCTAACAACTGCTAATCTGCAAAACTGCATCCGATCCCAGAGAAATCGCAGTAAAATTTCAACCATAACCACGTCTCACGAACGCGAGATAAGTGGTTGCAGTCTGTGGCGAAATCAACACGACGATCCAGCAAAAGTCTTGTGCACCCTGAGGACACGAAGCGACCCAACGACGATCGCCTTCTACATTTTTCCCGCAAGAGTAATAGCATATTATTGACACGCAGGGATACTTTTCAGGCTATTAATCAGTGACAGCTTGCAACTTCCAAGAGCGACGATGATAAGGACGATTAGCTTAACAGAACATTCTGGGTACAATCGTCGCAACTTCCATATAAGGCCTCTATACTTCCTTACTCACACCACTCTATCGAAGCGGTCGGAGCAACGATAATATGTCTCAGTTTTAATATCAAATTTTGTTAGTTTTGGTTAAAACTACCTGGTGCCCTTCTGGCAAAATGTTAGGCTCATCAGCAAGTCCAACTTAGAGTTGACAATAATAATTCTGAAAAATGCATAATTGGACAAAATATCAGTTATAAATGACGCCCGGCGGATGGGGCCGAATGACGTGAAAGGTATAAATAAATGAAATTTAGATGATAATAAAATAAGAGAAACGAAATATTAAAGAAATTGAAACAAGGTTCGAGAAAAAATGAACTTTATTTTGATTTGATTAATTCACAATAGTGACAATAAAATTGGGGTTTTCATCCTTTTAGAAGGTTCAAGGATTAACAAACAGAATAAAACAAAAATCCCCAGAATAATACAAAGCGGAATTATAAAATTCCTAAAAATTCAATAATTAGTTAATTAAATTGAAGTTTGTGGCGATTAGGCGAAACAGTGAATTGTGAGTCACCACATGCGTAGATTGAATAAAGGGCCGTAGACTGGGAAATAAACCGAACAACTTAAGTGACTTAATTAAAAATCAAGTATTAGAGAAATGGTATAATTCTTTAAATTTTAGGATTTAATTTGAACTTAATCAAAATTAATGTGAGTTGGTAAATTGTGAAATCCAATAAAATTTAAAGTCAAGGCGAAATAAAGTATAAACAGAGTAAAAATAGATTCAAATAGTAGGGGGAAAGCCCACTAAATAAAAATAAAGTTATAAATAAAATAAGCTTTATTTTGATTTAATTCGGAACAAATCAATTTGTCTCTGGGGCACTTATTTAACAATCCAATGAAAATTGACAGCAGGCGCTGTCATGATGGCTAATGGCACTATTGAATCTGTTTTTGGCGAGGCGTGTCTGCAGGCTACTTTCTCAGGAACCACTTATTCAATAAATTTTAAAATCATGCCTGAGCTAACTGATACTTGCGTACTAGGCATGGATTTTACTGGAAAGTTCGATTTTGTTCTCAATCTGCGTGATAAGCAGTTGTGGTTGCCAAATGAGCCAATCATAAAATTTGCGTTTGAGCCTGCAGACAAGAACGACCTTGATACTTGCAAAGCCATCGCATTGCTGAATGAAGCGGAAAAGGTTAGGTTAGAACAATGTTTGATGGGTGTAATAAAACCAAACCCCGATAAGTTACCCGCCGCAAAATTTGTCGTACACGTCATCGACACGCAAGGGAGATCTCCGATTCGTCAGAGGAATCATCGTATTTCACCTAAAGTGTGTAAGGCGTTGTTTGAAGAGGCAAATCGGTTGATTCAGCAAGAATCGATTGAGCCCTAAAATAGCAAATGGTGCAGCCCGGTGGTAAAGGTCCGTAAGCCGGACGGTAATTACCGTCTATGGATTGATTTTCGACGGGTTAATGAGGTGCCGAAGAAAGATCCGTATCCAATTCCGTTCATGGCGGAAATCCTGGAACGCTTAAATTCTTTCTGCACTTGTACTGGTTGGAGCGGACCGCTTCACGCTTAAATGAGGCAGGGCTAACGCTCAGCCCAGACAAGTGCAAGTTCTCTCAAACCTAAGTCAAGGAAGAGGCGTTACAGACTCTGAGAACGGCATTGGGGTCATCGCCTGTAATAGCGTAACCCGACTTCAATCTACTATTATGTGTTTAAATGGACGCTAGTGGCTTTGGTTTGGGGGTGGTCATCACCAAAGTTCAAGATAAGCAAGAGTCACCAGGGAAGTACCATGTTTGGAAAGTAGTACACGGAGAGCTCCTCAACTACCGGAACAATCCGTTATTGGAAGGCATTATCGACTACTACGATGCTCGGAAGATGGAAGTTCCGAAAAATCTCCAGTCAGACCTTATGCATGAGGTACATTGTACCCCGCAAGCCGAGCATTTAGGTCGGGACAAGATCTACTACCGTACGGCAATTCGTTATTATTGGCTTAGCATATTCAGGGACATCACGTCGTAGCAACCGATGTCATGTGTCCTTTCCCTCGTGGTAAGAGGGGATATAAATACCTGTTAGTATTTCAAGACTTATTTTTAAAATGGATCAAGTTGGCACAGTTGAAAAAGGTAAATGCTAACAGCATTAATGCAGCTTTCTTAGAAATAGTAGTCACCAGTTGGGGAACACTTAAAGTGCTACACTCGGACAGTGGCACCGAATTTAATAATAATGTGGTGGACATCCTTGCGGTGGAGTTAGGGATTCACTGATCGTTCATGCCCTTGTATCATTCTCAGACTAACCCTGTGAAACAAACGAATAGGATATCGAAGACCATGATCTGGTCATTTATTCATCAGGATCATCGAAACTGGAATCGCCACTTGAACGAGTTTCGATTCGCCTACAACACGGCTCTACATAGTAGGACAACTCGGATGGCAAGATTGGAGCACCTAAGAGAGGTAATGACTAGCTTTTGGTAGAGATAATTTCACCCAAAATCTACAAACTGGCATCGCCAGAAGGAAGATTAGCGGGGGGGGGGGGGGGGG
>NC_046660.1:150899246-150908139 GCF_010883055.1 Belonocnema kinseyi
GGTGTTTATGCCTACCATTTCCAGAAATATGTAGAGGATCGGAATGACAAACTGATGGATCCAGAGGAGTTGGCTAAATTGGACCGGATGCTGTTGGAAATCAGCGATTTCGACGCTGAACAGGAACGTTCTGATGATGAACGGGAAGCCCGGGAGAATTGAGAACGGAATTTTGACTGGAGATTTAGTAATATTAATACTCATTCTGACTCAGGTGAGGGTAACCGCGTAATGATTCGTACTCGCTCTTATTAGAGACGTCTGCAACCACTGTCCTTGCTGGAACGAGCCCCAGCGAAAGTAGGAGTTTAGATCGAACACCTGTGAACCCCGTAGACGGGGAGGGGAGACGGATGGGAGACACCACCCTAGTTAGATCGGTATTCAAAATAATTAATGATAGGCGATTCTTCGATGTAATTATTCGGGTACTTTGGTATCATACCTTAAATAAAGTTTAAACTTTTTTGTGGTTATTTCCCAATAACAATAATGCCAATCTCGGAAATTTCGTATTTAAAAATGGAGTATTATGGTTTAATTAGTTAATAAACCTTGTTCTATGTCCTGCGATCGCACATAAAACGGGTGGACCACTACCAACAACAAACGAGCTGTCAAATTCCACATCATACGGGAGACGAAGTCATGGACCAAGAAGAGGAGGTTTCGCAGCACATGCTCAGTGGATGAGATTCCCACTCGTAAAAGAGTGCTGGGAAACAAAGGATCTTGCGGCTGCGGAGAATCTGCATGTTGACAGGAGTCAGCGCACCCCGTGGAACAGCGGCGCATGAAAAACGACCAAGGCCGAGCCGCGAAACATGGTCATCGATGGCGCGATACCACGCTGCAGGGAGACTAACTGGCACTGTCCTGCCTCCTCATTTTCTCTCTCTCTCTACTGATCTTTAGTGTCAATTTCGTGATAATAGTGGCGCTCGGGCTCTCACTTCAGGCGATGAACGGAAACGCCATTCTGTAACAGTCATTCGTTATTCTGAGCTCACGACGAGACTATTGCTGGTTAGGCTGGAAAGGAAAACTAATTACTTTAAAAAGACAAATTAAAAACCAACAGAAATGAAAAGAAGCATGAGAGGACGGCGAGCGTTGCCAGGTAGGTGCCCTTACTTCCTGTGGTTCTGTCTAGATGATAAATTTTTATGGTTCAATGACGTGTGCTGAAATCGCAGGCACACGCCGTTGAAGTTTGTTAATTGCCGACCTCAACCAATGTCAGGTCTCTTTAAAATTATAGCGTCAGGGCATTTTTTTCGTTTATGACGGGGCATACTAGTCATAAGTTGAACGCGCTGGGGTCTTCCACCCCGTTCTTAGGCACGTTGACGTATCAATGTTAGCTTAAAGTATAAACTGACTGATTAATGAACTGATTTGTTTAATTGTGTTTTTCTAATTACTCCTTCGTACGTCATTCCTTACTCACGACACTATATTGTAGTGGTCGGAGGAGCGATAATGTGTCTCAGTTTTGATGTCAAATTTCAGTAGTTTTGGTTAAAGCTTTCTGGCGCCCTTCTGGTAAAATGTTGGACTCATCCGCGAGTCAAACTTAGAGTTGAAAAATGCATAATTAAACAAAATATTAGTTATTATACAGGTTGACGTAAGAGCATGTGTGCCTACAAACTTCTGTTAATATGAGATTGTTGCAACAAATAAGAACAATAAAATATGTTTAGAAAAATGCAGATAAATGGAAATTATAGAAATATTAATTAAAAAGGCAAGAAAATACAAAAAATTACAACCATAAAAAATGCATTTGCTTAAACAATTAAACTTTATATTCACGTCGCTTTTCGACTGAAAAATGCACTCAAGCATCACGCCTTCGCTCAAGAGGATATAATAATGATTTTTTATTATAATAGAAAATTTTTTAATTACTATACAAGATTATTAAATTTTAACGACAAGCTTAGTATCACACATGCTTACACGGACATACAACTTGTACCCTCTGTTGTGTCCAGAATAACACACACACACGCACACACAAACACACACACAAACACACCCCGAACATTTAGTTCACATACTATCTAGTTGTGCAACTCATGCGGGAAAGACCTACATCCAAAGGCACAATGCGACACTAAGAGTGCTTTATTACCATCTCTGTCACTCTTACGGCATTAACATTAATATCACACCTCTAAATGTTCCTGGGGAAATCGAGTCAATTGTCGAGAATGGGAAGTGCTTCATATACTGGAACTTTATACTCTCGACAATTTTTTCTGTTGCACACTCGAGGCCAGACATGGTTCTTCTTGACTTCGATTGTAGCGGGACTATTCCGTTAAACCAATCACCTATCTCACGGTCGTCGGACGTGGTTGTGGCTGAAATTTTACCGCAGGATTTCGCCGGAAGCGGGTGCTAATCTGAAAAATTTCACCCGCTACCAGCGAAATCGCGGCAAAATTTCAGCTACAACCCCGTTTGATAACCGTGAGATGGGTAGTTACAGTCTGTAATGGAATGAATACGACGATTCGGCAAAAGTTTCGTGCACCCTAAGAACACAGAGCGACCCATTTTTCCCGCAAGTGTTTTAGCATATTGTTGACACTCAGGGATGTTTTTCAGGCTATTAAGAAGTGAAAGCTTGGCACCTCCAAAAGAGCCGATGATAAGGACAATTAGTTTAACAGAATAGTTCCGCTACAATCGTTGCAACTCCCTTATGAGGTCTCTATACCTCTCTTTATTTTCCATTCTCCTTGGCTATGATGATTTTGTCAGCTGGTGCCGAAAATGCGATAACGAACATGGTTCGCTTCTCGAAGTCAAGAAGAACCATGTCAGGCCTCGAGGGTGCAACAGAAACAATTGTTGAGAATATACAGTTCTAGTATACGCGGCACTTCCCACTCTCAGCAATTACCTCGATTTCACTAGGAGCATTTAGAGAAGCGATATTTAGGTTAATGTCGTAAGAGTGACAGAGATGGTAATAAGGCACGCTTAGAGCCGCATTGTGCCTTTGGATGTAGGTCGTTCCTGCATGAGTTGGACAACTTGATAGTATGTGAGCTGAATTCTCGGGGTGTGCATGTCACGCCCTACAGCTATCATCGGGAAAGTCTTGGCCCAAAATGTGGCCACGGTGTGGCCGAGCGATTTAACGAAAGCAAATGTTAGCCCACACGATATTGACTGATTTATTGGGTCGGCGAGATAATGAGATTTCGTTTAATGGGATCCATAGAGGACAGTCTCCTGAGGTGTTCACTACATGTTTTTTTAGTTTTTGACGGTATGTCTAAACGCGTTGGCTAAAATATATATAAAGCGGTGTTTATCAAGTCGTCAAATTGATAGCATCAAAATGACATGTAAAAGAAAATGTAGAGCAGTGAAAATTATTTAGCAATAATAACACAAGAAGTTCATTCAAATTCGCGTTTTTAAAAGTCAAAAAAATAATAATTAACGAGTGTTTTTTTAGGCAGAATTTTATAGAGATTAACGGTGTTTATTGTGGCACATTCAGATATTAAACGGTGCTTATTGGGTCGGCGATATAATGAGATTTTTTTATTGTGATCGATAGAGGATAGTCTCCTGAGGTGTTGACTACATGTTTTTTAGTTTTTAACCTTATGTCTAAGCGCGCGGGCTTAGAATTGAAAGCATCAATATGACATGTAATACAAAACGTAGAGCAGTGAAACTTATTTAACATTAATAACACAAGAACTCCATAGAAATTCACTTTTTCAAATGTCAAAAAAATAATAATAAAATAGTGTTTTTTATGCTGAATTTTATAGAGATTTCACGGTATTTATTTGTCTCATTCAGACATTAAACGGTGTTTATTGCGTCGGCGAGATAATGAGATTTTGTTTAATGGAATCAATAGAGGACAGTTTCCTGAGTTGTTGACTACCTTTTTTTTAGGTTTTAACTGTATGTCTAAACGGGTGGGCGGAAATATATATAACGCGGTGTTTTTCAGGTCGTAAAATTGAAAGCATCAAAAGGACATGTAAAATAAAATGTAGAGCAGTGAAGATTATTTAGCATGAATGACACAAGAACTCCAATCCAATTCACGTTTTAAAAAGACAAAAAATTATAATAAACGATTGTTTTTTTACGCTGAACTTTATAGAGATTTAACGGTGTTAATTGGGTCTCATTTAGACATTAAACGGTGTTTATTGGTTCGGCGAGATACTGAGATTTTATTTAATGTGATCGATAGAGGACAGTCTCCTGAGGTGTTGACTACGTGTTTTTTAGTTTTCAACCGTATGTCTAAACGCGTGGGCCGAAATCCTTAATATGAAATTTCTTAACGATATTGTCGATTTCGATTGTCACACTACTCGATTTTCATTGCTATATGCGTGAGACACGAGTTATGAATGGGTTAGAGAGAGTTGGAAGATATTGAAAAAATTGTCACGATTGCTCGTTCTTTGATAACTACACGCGTGCGAAAGGGACACTCGTGAGTCATCGTGAGTTACACAGTAATGAAACGTTACATGCGTTTTCTTGAAGTTAAATGATCCCAACGGAGCTGGCTTGATCCGGGCTTGCTTGGATTTGACTGACGTTCATTGGCTACGGTGCGCGTCTCTACTTGATTTTTAAAGACGTACGCGAACTAGAGCCAAAGAGCGACGCACAGTTCGAGCATGGGCAAGTATTTTTGGATCACTGTTAGGAATAATAATCGAATCAAATTTCGAGGTCGATAATACCAATCAACGCTTCTCATTTACCACCACTTTTCCAACCGTGCCACTGCAACAGTGTCTCCAGAACGTGGGATTTTTCGGCCCCCACCACTCTCCCATCTGGGAGCGACGCATTCAAACGTAGTGTGTCGGTGACTCGGCCCTGTTAAATGCTGCGAAACCCAGCCTCGTGTGAAGCCGAAAATGCACGAGCAGGAATCCGAGCTCTCCCGACCTCGCGAATGACGATCTAGCCGCTCCTCGAATTTATTCAGGTTTTTAAATCCCGAGTTACCTTAGAACTATTAGGCTTATTGCGAATAGGCAAATATAATGTCTTTATGTAAATAGATGTAGGAGACAAGACTTCTGGTTCTCAAATGTTTAAAATTTAGTGCTGCATGCCTTATTCATATTTTTAGTAAACAATGGGTTTTTAACAAATAAAAAACAAATTTTCGACAAAATAGTTAAATTTTCAAGCCAAGAAATTAATTTAAAAAATAAATTTGTTGACTTAAACATTGTACTTCATACTGAAGTTTGCAGTTGAAAAAATTAATTTTTAAGCTCAAATAAATGCGATTTTATCAACAAAAGAAATTAATTTTTAAAGAAGAATAATTCGCCAACAAAGAAGATAATTTATAACTAAAAAGAAAAAAATGGTCAACAAAATTGTTCAATTTTCATCTATAGAAACGAATTTTATACTAAAAAAAGTAAGTATTCGATCAAAAATGGACTAGTTAAATTTTCAGGCAAAAAATGGATTTGCAAGGAAAGAAATTAATTTTCAACTAAAATTATAATGTTTCAACGAAAAATTGAATAGATAAATTTTCATTTGAAAAATAATTATCAACCCCAAAAAATCAAAGTTTCCACAAAATATTTAAATTCCCAAGAAAAAAATTAAATTTGCAAACAAATATTTTAATTTTCAAACCAATAACTTTCTACCGAAAACAGAATTTCAAAATTTTCAAAATCAATTTTAAAACAGAACATTTTTCGTTAACAAAATAGATAAATTTTCAACGAAAAACGATTTACTTATCAGTTTAAAAAGTCAATTTACAACCAACAATTTTTCAGGAAAATAGTTTAATTTCCAAAAAATAGATGAAGTTTTAAACATTTTATACCAAAATAAAAGAAGTTTCAACAAAAAATGCATTTTCATCCAAAGAAATGAATTCTTGATTAAAATAGATGAATTTTTAAAGAAGAAAAATAATTTTCTACCAAAAAAGAAGAATTTTTGACTGACAAAGTTCAGTTTCCTACCAAAAAGATTCAACCAAAAATGATACAATTAAATTTTTAGTATAAGAAAATGTTTTTTCAACAACGAAAAAATCGAATTTTCAACAAAACAGTTAAATTACCAACCAAAATAGTTATTTTAAAAATTTTAATTTTAAAATAGTTGCATTTTCGATGGAAGAAATGAATTTTTAACTGAAAATTGTTTTTAAGAAAACACACAATCGAATTTATAACAGAATAGTTCAGTTTTTAAACATACAGTTAAATGTTCATTTAAAAAATTATTTTTCAACCAAAAATGGAATGGAATGAATTCTAAGAGAAAATTAAAATCGTTTGAAAATTTTCAATAATTTTTATTTACAAAAATGTACTTTAAAAAAACTCAAAAAGATTTTGAAAAAACACTTCAAAATATTTCCTAAAATTTAAAAGAGTGTAGAAGATTTTAAAGCAAAATGTTTCAATTTGATAAGATTAAAAGGTTTTAAAAAAAGGTAAATAAACCAGTAAATTCAAGAAATATTTAGAAGAATGCAAGAGATTCAAATCTAATTTTAGACTTAAATTTTTTAAAAATGTAGATTTTCAAAAATTTCGAAAAAATAAACTTTAGAAGCTTGAAGGGAATTCAGAAAGATTTCAAGGAGATAAAATTATTTTTCTTAAAATTCCTTGTGAAAAATTTAAAAGATTATGAGTCAATTTTTTCACATCTTGAATTAAGGAACATAATTATATTAGGCCTTCTTGTGCAGTTTTTTTAATTTTGCAAAATAAAAAAAATCAAGATTAGAAGAAAAAAGAATTATTTTCCTAAGTAACGTGTGAAAATTTTTAATAATTCTTTATTTTGTAAAATGTGCTTTAAAATAAAATTAAAGAAGATTTTTAAACACATCAAAGAATTTCCTAAAATTTCGAAAAAGAGTGTAAAAGGTTTAAAAATCAACTTTTTTTAATTCAATAACATTATAAATTTTGTAAAAGTGCAAATAATCGAATATATTCAATAAATATTGAGTAGAATTGATGAGATTAAAAAAGAATTTAAAGTTCAGAGGAGTTTTAGAAACGTAGGATAAAATGATTTTAAAAACTGAAAAACCTAAAAATTCCTGTAGAAGAATAGGAAAGATGCGTCTGGAAATTGTGTACAATTATCAGTCTTTAAAATTAAAATTCGAATGATTTTTTTTTAAATTACTTTCAGCACATTTCTTCTCAAGCAGAATCCCCGATTTTAATCGCAATAGATTCAATTATTTCCAATCAGAATAACTAATTACATAAATTTTGAAAATTCAAAAAAGATAACTTGGAATAAGTACAATGAGATTTAAAAAATGTTTATTTTAATTACACATAAAATTTGTTGAAGGACTTCCGTTTCCGGCATGAAAGTGTAAAGTAGTGGGAATTGTGGATGCTGAGTTACGCCGAAAGAGATAAAGGAAAGGAAGGCAAGGGGGAAATATAAAAAAACTATAGAAAAGGAAAGATTGAGAGCAAAAAGCGTAGGGTCCATAGAAGCATTTATCAAAAGGAAGAGAGGGGAGAGGGAAAGCAGTGAAGGGAAGGAAGATATCGGGGCGAGTATAAAATACCAGAAAATGTTTAGATCGCTGCCGGAAAAGCAGAGTTTGGTAGGGAAAAGCGATAACAGGGAGGGTGCCGACGGTAGCGGAGATGAAAATGAAATGTCGATGAAAGAAGAAAGGCTAAAGGAAATTAGAAAAGTGATGATAGAGGTAATGGGGATTTATGAAGAAAAGCAGGAGAGAAGGGGAGAGGAATTAAAGAATGAAATTAGGCGGGAAATGGCTGAAGTTAAGAAAGAAAGAAAAGAATGGGAAGAAATCAGGGAAAAGTTGGAAAAGAGGATGGAGTCATTGGAGCAATAACTAGAGAAGCAGGAAGAAATTAATAACACAAAGGTAGAGGAGATAAGAGGTCGGATGAAGAAACTTGAAAGCTCAAACGGGAATTGCGGTGGGGGCGAGAGAGAATATAGAGTATAGAGATAGAATATAATGTAATATATAGAGATAGAATATAGAGAGAATATAGAAGGGGATGAAAAAGGAGAATATACACGCTCAGGAAGTGAAAGGGAAACGGTAATTGATTATGTGATAGTGGATGATGAGGTAAGAGAGAAGGTTAAGAAACTAGAAGTAGGAGAATATATTGATTCGGATCACTTTCCCTTAATAGTGACATTAGAGGGACAAAAAAGGAATAGCAATATGAGTAAAAGGAGAACAAATGTAAAAAGTGTAGGAAAAGGGGATTGGTCAAGGGAAGGAAAAGAACAATTTAGAGAAAAAATAAGAAATATCAAAATGGCAGAGGGAAATGTGGACGAGGAGATGGAAAAAATGATAGGAGAAATAAAAATAGGATTAGAGTGCACAAATAATAATGAAGTTAGTAAAGGGGGAAATAGAAGTGAGTGGGATAACGACTACAAAGAGAAAAAAAGGAGGTCAGAAAGGAATTAAGAAAATGGAGAAAAGAAAAAAGTAATGGGGAAGAATATAGGAAAAAAAAAGAAAGAGTATACTGAATTGTGTTATCAAAAGAAAGAGAAACAGAATAAAAGGTTTGAGGAAGAGGCGGAGAAGGCTAGGACGGAAGAAGAGGTATGGAAGGTAGTAAATAGAGAAAGAAAAAGAATAAAAAGAGTAAACCAAGATATTGAAATGATAGAATGGAATAAATATTTTTTGGATTTGCTAGGAGGAGTAGAGAGAAAAGTTGCAAAGGGAGGAAAATATGGTAGAGAAAGAGAAGAGGAAGAGGAAATTTCAAGGGAAGAAATGGTTAAAGTTTTAGGAATAATGAAGGATGGAAAGGCACCTGGTATAGATGAGATCCCAAATGAAGTATGGAAA
>NC_046660.1:150908239-150945497 GCF_010883055.1 Belonocnema kinseyi
AAAAAAAAATTGGAGAAGGAGAATGTGGTTATTTGATACGCTGGTATGGCCGGTTTTAGGTTATGGAGCAGAGATATGGGGATGGAAAGAAAGGAAAGATATCGAGAGTTTATAAGAAAGGTATATAAGGTGGACACTAGGGGCAGACTGGAGGAGGCTAGGATATATGGTGAGAGAAGAAGCGCAAAGGGATAAGTTAAGTATTAGAGCGGGAAAGAGGGCATGGACATTTGAGACGAAGATGAGGGAGGGAAAGGGAGGGGAGTTGGCGAGAAAGTGCTTGATGGAGGTAGAAGAGAGGAGAGGGAGGGCGATCGAATTAACGAGATGGGAAGAAGAAAGGAGGGACTTCTTTAATGATGGATAAGCAGAAGACGTAACTAGAGTGAACTATGAAGAATTGGAAAAAAAGAGAGGGAAAGACAATTAATAGAAAGGTACGGGATGATTGAGGAATCAAAATACAATAAATGGTATAAGATGATAAAAAGGAAGGAGTTCCAAAGTAATTAGAAAAGGGATGGGGTGCGCCAAGGTGGGCCAGAATAGATGTACTGGGAAAACGGAGAGAACAGAAGGTGTAGTATATGTGAATGGGAGGAGGAAAGATGGGAGCATGTATGGGAAGGATGTAGGAGAGGAATGTAAGATGAAGGAAGCTGGCAAGAGAATGTGGTTAAGATTCTAGGGGAGGAGGGATTAGTAGAAGAATGTATGAAGGAGTTGGAGGGTGCTCGAGGAGCGAATGAGAGAGAATGAAAGAATGCATTTAGACTAAGATGCGTTTGTGTTCTCATGTTCTCTCTCTCGCTTGCACTCTCGCTTTTGTCGCTTGCTCACTCGTTTGATAATAAGTCCTAAATTGCGCTATCGCAGGAAATAGAGATAAGGAACTAGATATAAGACTGTCTGTAAATACTTGTAAATAATTGTATATATAGAAAGGATAAGATTGTAAAAAATATAGATATAAGCGGAAAGATTGTAAGGAATGGAAGTCATGTAAACCCTTAGGGGATACATTATGAATAAAGAAGAAGAAGATTAAATATCTTTAAAACTAAAAAGGTTTTTTCATATATGAGGGTACTTATCGTCTCGTTCATATATAAATATATCGACCAATCCAATAAACATCTTTATGTCCATCATTCTTCATAAGTAAAGCATAGTTTATTGGGTTCTAAGTATTTAAATTTAATTTTTCTTTCACTGTAGCTTATACATAGTGAGTTAGAGTTTATAGATATTCCTTTAATTAGTTAATAAGTTTATATAAAGGGTTAATTTTAGTATTTAAACATTTTTTGCATATATAAAAAATCAATATCTTATACATTAATACCTAAGATATATTTTATTTTGTAAATTAGGCTTCTTGTGCGTTATATCACTTTTATATTGTTATGTAAAGTGTTATTACATATTTTTAAAACTGAATGTGTTTTTACATATAAAGGTGCTTATGGGTTCTTTCATATGTATATATTGGCCAACCCTATAAACAAATTTATGTCCTACACACATTAGAGGTAGAACGTGGTTTATCGTGTCCAAAGTATTCAAATTAAATTTTTCCATTACTGTGACTTGTATATGAAAAATTAAAGTTCATAATTATTTCTTCAATTACTTGATAAGTCTATGTGAAGCGTTAATTTTAGCATAAACATATTTTCTGCAGATATAAAAAATCATTATTGCATACAATATTACCAAAGATATATTTTCCTTTGTAAATTAGTATTTATATATATAAATATAAACCTTACATCATATACATATACATCGAGTATAAACCTTACATCACTTTTATTTTGTTATGTAACGCATTTTTACATACTTTTCAAACAAAAAATGGTTTTATATATATAAATGCGGTTATTAGGTCTTTCATATGTATATATTGGCCGACCCAATAAACACCTTTATATCCATCACTCATCGTAGGTAAAGCAAATAGTTTATCGGGTCCTCAGTATTAAAATTACATTTTTCTTCAATTGTGGCTTATCCATAATAAATTAGACTTTACAAATATTTCTGTAATTGCTTGAAAATGTAAAAATTTGTAGCAGATATAGAAAATCATTATTGTATAAAATAAGACCAAAGATATATTATCCGCTGTCAATTAGCTTTCGTATACCTTACATCACTTTTATTTTGTTATGTATAACATTTTTACATACTTTTTAAACCAAAAATCTGTTTTATATATATAAAGGTGGTTATTATATCCGACCCGGTAAACACCGTTTAACATATGAAATTTATGGGGTCGGACACAATAAACCCGAAAAGACCCGATAAACAACACTTTACCTCAAAAAGGGATCAAAGAATGGTATTCAAATGCATTATTTACACAGATTTTCTTTAAAAAATGTTTAGGAATGTTTATTTGCAAACGAACACCAATAAATAATAATAGTTTATAGTTTAAACAAGTTTTACTAACAATTATCTCACATTTTTATTCATATGCATTTTAAATTTCACTTAACGCAGTTAGACGGACATTTACAATTTTGTTTAGTACAGTCCTCCTACAGTTGCAAAATATAAAACCTTGTTTTGAAACCAGAACCTGCAGCAGATGCAGATGGTTCTTTTCATCATTTGCAACTGTAGGAGGTATTATATTGGTGAAAAGTGCATATGTCGGTCAAACTACTTTGAGTGTATTTTAAAATGCCATTCCAATAGTTAATGTAAAAACAAGTATAATTCGTGTCTTGAAGACCCGAAGAAAACCAAGCATTGGAAACGATGGGTTATTGTGAAACGTATCTAGCAATGTAAAAGAACGATAAGTGATTAATACAGAGATTTTATGTTATGTTATTTTTTGTTTACTAAAATTAGTATTTTTTATTTTTGTCGTGTTATTATCATACTGTATGAGGTTAAAAAAGGATTTTATAAGTCATTGTGTTTTATAATATACATTTTCTGTTATAGGTTCTTTTGAAATATCTGAACTCGGTGTATCTAAGTCTCTAGGTACAAAAGAACTTGAAGAATACAGTAAATTAGCATCTTATAATTCTGGAAATGTAAATATTGGTAAGTTTTACTGAAGGGTTATTTGCCTATTGCCTCAGAATTAAATTTGTTCCACAGTAGATAATGGATCAACTACTGTACAGCAAAAATGTGTCAATATGACACCGAAGAATTAAATTCTCGATATTGAGTAAGAATATAAAATCTTTGATTCAACTGTATTTATAGTTTCGTCTCAAGAAGAAACTACTGATATATCTTCTTTAGATAGAAGAAGTTTTAGTAATAGCCTCTCAGAAGTCGAAAGAAAAATCATTTTTAAATTGAGGCCATTTATAACTCACGGGCCGTTTACGAAGGATTCAGGAACAGAGCGATGTTTTACAAATTGTGGTTATTCATATTTAAACACGGCTGAAATACAAATTTTAAGGCCGTGGTTATATTGTTTCACTATAATAAACACGGCATATTACCACTTTTGTTGGTTGTTAGCAGATCGTCAAAGCAATAGGTTTCCGCATAGGTTAATAGTGTTTCTGTTAGAAGCAATTTTAAAACAACTATCATTGACTAAGAAAAATCACAGCAGCATATTAACTCGGCTCTATCTTATAGGCATTGATTTCAAAGACCTACAATTGATACTTATTTGGAACGTAAAATCAGTAGTAAAGTATCTTTCTGGCGAATCTCGATAATAGAAAATTATGGTGTCCCTGGCGGACCGAAGGAACCGAATGGAGCCTCCACGAAGTACCCGTAAAGGCCCCATTGGGTCCCCATTCGGATCCTTTTCAAAAAACTAAAAAAGACAGTAAAATCAACTTTTAAATTGTTAAAATTCGGATTCTACGTTAAAATTTTCATGAGAAACTCACGCAGTAGTCGCAATACTTTTTCTTGTAGCGTTAAAAACTTTAAAAAACAAAATAACTGTCATTTACATGGGCCGAAGGCGCTTTTAAGTGCATCTGTTTTTAGTAGCAGTTGATAAACGTTCCGTCGATAACTTTGAGAATTTTGTCTAAATGCTAGCGCCACGCAGTGGAAACCTCAGACAACAACGCTGCGATGCAAGTCAGAGAGAATTTTCTTTTTAAACTTCACGCGCAACATGCTACTTGAGCTATTATGGATGCGCTTGAAGTAACCTTCAGCAGAATTTAATGACATTTTTTAAAATTTTTAACGCTGCAAAAAAAGTATTGCGATTACTGCATGAATTTCTAATAGAAAATTTAACGTAGAATTTGAATGTTAACAGTTTAAAAGTTGATCTTGCTGTTTTTTTGAATTTTTTAAAACGGAACCGAATAGGGATCCAATGGAATCTTTACGGGTACTTTGTAGAGGCTCCTTTCAGTTCCTTCGGGCCGCCAGAGGTATCCGAACAAAACAAAATCTGCGAGTCCCTTTTGGGACATAAAACTGAAATTTTTAATATAATCAAAGTATCTGAAATTGCTTTGTCCAAATTTAAGGGATAGGGTTACGATGGGGCAAATGTAATGTCGGATGTTTATGGAGGGGTACAAGCCTTTATAAAAGAAAATGTACCATATGCTGATTACGTTCACTCATTGAACCTAATTTGAAATAGTGCTGCTAAATATACTTCCGATGTATCACAATTTTTAAACAATTTTGAAATAATATATACTTTTATTATATACCCTACAGCATGAAAGTAATGATTTACAAAAAGCCAGTATTTTATCGAGAAATCTTCTGGACAAACTGTTAGGAATGCTTTTTTGGTGAGTTATCAGAAGATATATACATTAATTTTTCAAATTGAAGAAAGATTTCAGAGCTTCTGTGTTCTGCGTAATATATTCGAAATTTTACAACTGGACATACTTTTTTCCCTTTTAATCGAAGAAATAAATAAGGAAGCTGTAAAACTAAATAGTAAATACCATAATAACTTGACACATGATCTTCGTAATCAACCAATTACTTTGAGAAGCTATTTGAAATCAGAAATTCAGAAATTCCATACAATTAAAGAACTGGCTGTTCTATTATTGATTAGTTTTAATAGCCTTGCCTCTAGTTTCTCAGAGGTAATAAGAGCATCCTTAATATTTTTTACCCTTCCGGTTATAAACGCAACAGCTGAAAGAAGCTTTTCTAAATGAAAGATTATTAAAAATTATCCTAAAACTTCTATGGGACAAGAACGGTTATCGAGTTTGTCCATACTGTCCATAGAAAAAGAATAATTTGAGAAACGAAAATCTACTTTAGCTATGAATGATACAATTATTGAGTTCGCCGAGAAAAAATCAAGAACAGTTTTTATTTAATCACTGTAATATTTATTCAGTAAAAAGTTAAAACAAAATGTTTTGTAGTTTGTATTACTTCCAAATACATTTTGTTTACTCGCGTGTTTTTGTTTGTTTTCTTAAACAGGGCCCCCTAGAAATTTTAATGCGGAGCTCCTGAGGACTAGCTACGCCACCGATACACAATAAAGCCTCAAAATCGGCAAATTCCACCTACTAAGTTGACATTTATGATAATAATAACCCCCCCCCCCCCCCCAAGACTCCCTCCGCTCACTGCGCCCTTGGTTATAGTTCGTCGAACATGATGACGCACGACCTGTCTGCACACGCTTACGTCGCTCTTAAGCTACTGGAATGTGAATAATTTTTAAGCTCTACCGATATTTTTCCTGAATTTCTCGTGAATTTTATCGTGAATTTCATCGTGAATTTCTCCTTGGCCTGGAAGGCGAACTCTACAGACAGTGCATTGGGACTAAACGTATGTCTCATGATTCACATGTTATAATATTCTAAAATTTTAAACGCCGTTCATCAAAAACTGCATTCTTCAAACTGGTGTTCACGATTACGTGAGAAGAACTCAACGCATCGCGATACATTTTTTTAATTTACAGAAAATGTTTGGCGAAGTGCGGCTGGTTCAGTTTAAAAAAATTTTGTGTTGCTGATTTTTCAAAACTTCAGATAGGACAGAAAATGTGGCAAAAAATGACTTTTTTTGGAAAAATATTCACCATTTTGCGAGAATCAAAATTTCGAAAAAGTGAACGATCTGGACATCCCTGGTGTAACAACAATTAAAGTGTTGTTGAATTTTTCATTTCGGATAACTCGTGTGAACCCGATCCTGCACACAATTGACCCTGCCCTTTTGACAAGTGTGCTGTCAATGCTCTCTTCAGATCTCGAAATCTCATTTAGTTTTTTAAAAATAAATTTCTAACATTAGCTTCTGCGGAATATAGCGCCTCTGCAATTAAATATGAGGTAAAGATGTGGGCCAGATATTTCTCCTATCAGAAATTCTGAATACTATCTGGTCCTGCAGCGGAACAGTTCTCTGTGCCACTATGTGCTTTCTTCATCTCTTTGACAATGATTTATTTCGATTTGAATCAGCCAAAGCTCTTGCTGCACCATAAACTGAACAATGGATGATCCAGAGGTCGGTCTCTCTGAGATATCACCACAAAGGAGAGCATACATTTCAGGCAGATCTTGGATCTTAGGAGGAACCTGTAACAGAACTATTACCATAGAATAGAGCTTGGTACGGCCCTGCACGTAAGGGTTGCTGGGCCGCATCCGAGATGGGCCGAAATCCCCCGACGGGTCTCGAAGTTATGGGCGACGGTACATACCGTCGTCTTTCTGCTCGTTCGCTCGGTCGTTCACCGTTCTCCAGCCTCGCCACGATCTGGCTATCTTCAACTGAGAATGTAAGTGGAAATAAAGGTCAATATTTTAATAAGCTTGTTTTATTGCGTCTTCACCTTACTCTCAGCATGTCATTTCCCTATTTCCCTCCTCGGCATGACTTCCGTAATAAACCTGGATGTTAATGTTTCTCCTTGTCCTGAAATCGCTACCATATCTTAAGGATGCCTGCTTTCTGTAGTTAGTCTTAATGTCGCTTTCTCGTCTTCGTCTGGAGCTTGTTTATGCAGTGCTTGGAGAACAGCTTTGCGTTCATATTCAGTTAGCGAGAGGTAGAAAGCTCGACTTTGTAAAGACTGTTGTGAAACGTGCTAAAGCTCTGTGTGTGCTTGGCTCATAGAGTTTGGATACACCCCATTAAGCCTTTGGGAACAGGGATAATGATGGCATCACATCAGTCCAGAAAGTCATCTTTGAGTAAATTCTTCCACTCAATATGAGCGTTTCACCAGTTCATCGTCATGTTTCTATTTCAATTATCTTCAGAACGTTGAAATATAGGGTGATCGGCGTTTTTTGCCGATCGGTTGTTTGATCAGTTGTTCTTAAACCGCATCTACAAATTTTGCTGGTTCAGTGGGGTTATTGCTATTCCCAATGGCAGCTTTGACCATCCTTGGGTATTGTTCACGACTTCTTTTAATTAATGTAACCGTATTTAACAGAAACCCGTGGTACAGTGATCCACGAAACCGGACATTATATATCTATCTTATTATTCTGGGAAGTTTTTGGCACCAAAAGCAATTATCATGGTTATTCAAAACAACTAATCTCGGAGTAATTGAAACACGTACGTCATCGACTCCTACTTTTTCTGTCCTAAAAGACAAACAAGAATAAAAAATGGTGCTGCCAAAAATGGTGTAAGATGATGGATTGCGGTGATGTATATTAAATAATTCAAGATCTCCCGTATAAAGGACATTAGTGTGGTCCAAAAATGCATTGGAATTTTATTTTTTATTTTTATGGTGACACCCCAGAAATTTTTTCGAATCCACAAAAAAAATATATTTATTAGAAAAAAGAAGTTTTTGTTAATCCTATTCAGAATCCTCAATATCACTTCAATCGAGTTGAAATTCAACATTTATCTTCACAATTAGCCATAGAATACGAATAAAATATAACTTTTCAAATATCAGCAACATAAGTCTGTTTTATAAGGTCCCAAAAAAATTCCATAAATGAAAAAATGGGTGTTTGGAGTTTTTGGCGCTAATTGTGACTTTTTTGCGGTTTTTTAAATGCAAATTGTTTCTGGCACATAAAATATCAGTTCATACTGATAATTATATGTACACATAAATTGTTTTAACAATTTCTTATTGTTTTCAGCAATTTTCTCATAGAATAGAGTTCACTTGCTTTAAACTGTAATCACCTGCTTTATGCAGATGACGTTAAAATGTATTTGACAATTGCTAAACTCAACTGTTGTTTAAATCTCAAAGCTTATTTAATTTTTTTCAGCAATTGGTGTAAATTGAGCAATTTGAATCTTAATCTTTTAAAGTGCAAAATGTTATCGTTTTCGAATAAAAACTTAGTACTGCTTCATAGGTACTCCATTGACGGCATTGAACTAGAAAGGACTGATGTCTAGAGATCTCGGTATTTTATTAGATTTTCGTATGGCCTTTAATGACTACATAGACTAATTAGTTGCTGATGCAAATAAAACTCTTGGCTTTCTTATGAAACCATGTAGACATTTCAAAACCACAAAACCGCTTATGGCATTATTTTGCTGAGTGGTTAGATCCAAACTTGATAATGCTTCTATCATGTGATCCCCACATACAAAGAAGCACAAAGCTCTTATTAAAAGCTGTCAAGAACGTTTTCTTGAATACATAGCCTTTAAGGAGGACAAAATTTATCCTCCTCGGGAATCTGATCACCAAGCGTTACGTAATAGATTCCATATATGGCCTCTTGAAGATAGACGCACATTCTCAAGCATTCAAATATTGTTTAAAATTCTGGGGATTACTTAATAGTCCATCAATACTTAAATGTATACTAATAAATGTACCGCAGTTTAACTCTAGAAACTCGACTATGTTTAATTTCTCGAATTCTAGAGATAATACCTCACCGATTTTCAACATATGTAATTGTCCAAACAAAGTCATTTTAGTCAATAAGAATGTTGATTTATTTTAAGCCCTTTAATTAGTTCTCTTAACTGGTGGGCTTTCTCATTTCTCAAATAAATTAATAAATAAATAATGTTTTAGGAAGTAATGAAATAGCCCTTAATCACATCTCTTGTCTTACATTCACGTTATTTCTAAAAATGATACGTTAGTTCCAACTTTAGAAGGAATGTCAAAAAATTATATATTTCTTCTTGAAACATGTATTTATACCGATAACGTCATCAAATCTAACTCTTTTAGAAGGTCAGTAATGCATGTGTCCATTTCATCTACAATTTTCCCAAAGAGGAGCACATAACTCTCTTTCACTCTTTTTCAGAACAAAGAACAAGAATAAGAATATCGGCACTTTCGGGATTTTCGGCTAATCCGACTATAAAGTCAGCTAGTCGGCGAAAGAACATGCCAGCTTCAAAGGTCAGTTATAGTAAAAAGTTTCGCGGTATGGAATAAAGTACCAGACGATATTAGAAATATATCTTCTTGTATCATTTAAAAAATCTCTTTTTAAGTCTTTGTACAATACTCCTATCCCAACTCTTAAAATTACTTACTTCATTTTTACTTTCACATGTACATAAGCCACTAATTAGTTATTTAATGTAGATTACTATGCGTTAATCTCATACTGAATTTGAAACGTTTATTTATTTATTATTCTATTTATTTATGTACTTCTATTTATTTATGTATTTCATTTATTTTATAAGTTTAATTGTGACATAAATCAAGTATTCTACCGATCAGGGCTTTCTGTTTCATAGACGGCTGTCTATCAAGTTTTAACATAAGCATTATGGAAATTTTAGGTATACACCCAAACCCCAGCGGGAGAGAGGGTGTAACACAATTGTTACTAAAATGTAGGACTTGCAAGGGCCCTGCACGAAAGTGTTGCTGGGCCATATCCGTGATGAGACGGAATCCTCCAAAGAGTCCCGAAGTTCTGGGCGAAGGAGCAATCCTTTGTCAGTCTTCTGGTCGATAGACGTGCGATATCTAGATTAGTGATCTCGCCATCGTATCACCTAGTGCCCTCACACCAAAGAATTTAACCTGTCGCCTTTGGTGCCGATGATGAAGTTAATTCCTGCAAGAAGGATTTCTGCTATTCCAATGGCCCTTTTCAGAGTCATCTTTTCAACCAACGGACCCCTTTTCCGACCAGGGCCTTCCACCATTCGGCAGCACTCGCCATGGGTTTGCGACATACTTTAATTTTCTGAGTGGCAATAAACTGCTTTGATTATGCATAAATCTTTCATCTTCTCAACATTCCAAAGTCCATCTCCTATCTAATTTATGTAAACATTTTGATGATTTATTTTGATTTAAGCATACCTTGCACGCATACCCTTCATTATAGGTGCGCCCATACTGTGGAGACGTAGGATCCAATGCAGACGGTGCTTTACTGAAAATTTGCTAATTCGTCAGGAGTTTTTCAGTTATTAATAGCGATAGCAGCTTATCATCTTCTGTTTCTAAAGGCTATCTCGTGTAAACGGCCAATGAGACTGTCATGAAAAATTATATTTTATTTTGTAATCTTAACAATTGAGATTTCATCCCTTTTTACATGTGTGTTTGTCCGTTTCTGTGTTTTGAAGTTAGATACACTGACTGCCGTTCACATTATTATTGAAAAGAATCAATGGTCTTAGACTTTATTCGTAGGTAATGAGGCTGATATATGCATTAGGCTGGGGCGAAAAACCAACATTGTGCGTCCAGGAAACGCCTGAGTGCGGAAAAGTGGCGCAGTCCAATCCGAAACTCAGCGCACTTTGAAATTTTGAAATCGGATAATATCTTCAGTCTGTTCTTTGAGGGTGAAATCTCGAAATTTCACTAAAAAGCACTAAAATTTAAGGTTTTGCAAAAATGGGCTTGAAATCGATATCGATGCCTTCCAAGGGTGACTTTACGATAAAAAGTCATCAGAGAATACTTAGAGCTCCGTATCGAATCGCCAAAGTCACCCCATGCCAATCCTCATGGAGAGGGAAATGGCTAAAAATTACGTATTTTCGAGTAAAACGCTTAAAGAATTGTGCACCTCCTAGCTCACTGAGTTCTACTACTTCGAGTGATCCAGAGCCCACCACGTGGAGGTGGCTGCACATCGGGCTCCACTCACGCCCTACCCAACCAACCAACCATATGTAGAACGTGCTTATTTAAGTCTCAGAGTCATTAATTACAACCACAAAGTCTTTTTTAGAGTCAAATAAGTTGACAGTCTTTCGAGAAAGAAGTGTGGCGCGTATCTGTCGGTCCCGAGCCTCGGGACCGATGCCTTGTCTTAACACCTCTGTTACTAGTCTAACATTTCTTTCCACCGCTACTGTGTGACAAGGGAAAGATGTAAAGTCCCAGTCTGGTACCAAGCCATCGGCCTCAGATAGCTTAGCGGTAAGTTAATCCTCTGTTATAGGAATTGAAACTGGAGGTACGGTAAGTGAAACATCTGGCTGTTCCTAATCAATCATTTCTGTGTAATCATTAGCTCAAAAATTAATTTTTGACACAATATTGTATCTGACAGTTGTCTGTTGCTTGTGTTTTGCTTCCAGGATTTTGGTGAGTGCGTCTTGGCGAGCGGTAAGCCTAGGGTCGGTTACCATTCCAAGAAGTATATTTACTGGCATGGCAGAGAAGCCGTTTGTCTGAATGGAAGTGTTTACCACATTTCGGTACTCCAGAGGAAGAAACCTTGACAATTTGATTGCTTGGAAGAGGTGCCGACTCACATCAGCGATAGACTTATCACGTCTGATGTGGAACCACTGAGGTACGTATACTGTGAGTAAGTATTCAACTAATACTTGCATTTTGTTTGTGGGTCTTTTTGCTGCTATGTGTAATCTCAGAATTCTACTTGCAGTTGTCAGGCAGCGAGCCATGTTGATGCGGCCTATCTTTCGGGATGCCAGCTCAGGGGAGCACGCTCCGAACCGTATGGCATCTGATATCTCATAAAGATACCTTTGATCTGAGCTGAGATCAGTGAGCTCAATCTCAGGTAAGTCACACTCAACTTGTTTAAACTTTACAACTTCGAGGTTCTCACAAGTTGGAAGTTGTCCCCCTATTGGCCCTGAGTATTTGTTCGGATCAGAGGTAGGTCCGTTAATAAATATGAAAACACTTCTGAACGGTAGTTCATTTAAATGTAATAGACAGACAACCCATTGCAAGGGACGATCAAGTCGTTCCTCTAGTAAACGAATAATTCTTCCCTTCCAGCACGTATTCGTATTTGTACCATCACAGCCCACGACTACCACAGCATCGAAGCCTCCATTCAGTTCTGTTGTTACATAATTATAAATAGAATCCTCATGGCGTGATTCCTCTTTCAACTTGGAGCCTATTTTAATTTTCTCGCGCCTTATCTTACTTATATCTATGACTAGACACTCAGGTACTTTTTGAGAAATATCCGAGCAGATCATACCTGCTCGATTCGCAGCGAGGAGTACCGACGAGCTTAAATGTGCTGCTACTACTGCTACTACTGCTGCTTCAAATAAGTCCAGTCTGGCCTGCGATGTTTTTCTCTGCACAAGTCTGCGTGGTATGTCGTGAAAATCGTCATCATCGGTAGAAGCATCAACCTTTACCTTAATTTCAGGAGGAGGATTATCACCTTCACCTACCTCAAAGAAGGAATCTAAACCTATATCCATATCAATCGTAGAGGAAGATGTGGAGGCCGATGCAGTAGGAACGCTTTCCCCGCCCTCTCCCCAATCAAGTCTGCCTTTTTTGCATTACGTGCTGCTCTCTTATGCATTCTTTTTGTTCTAGAGACATATACGCTAGCCATTTTCATGAGTCCTTTAACTCTTTGGTCAAGATATAAGGCATGCTCTACGGCTGCAACCTTCTTTTCCTTGGGACAGGAGCACCTAGACAAGTCTACGCACTTACAAGCGGCTATGTTAAATAATTCAGAGCAGTACTCTTTGAAGGCGGCGATTTTCTCATCCTTATTACTTTGAGAAGTTGTTTTGCCTTCAAACCTCTTGACAGCATCGCAGAACGTCAGCCCTCGTTAACAAACCGTTCGGACCGAAATATTTTGGAGGACCAAATATAGGGCACTGCACAAAGTCTCTCTTTGCGAATTTCGACATGCTATGGCATACAAACCAAAGAAGAGAGTGCAGGCAGAACCAGAATCTCTACCACCAAAAGAATCAACAAAGAGACAATGACAAGAAGAAACTATAAAGACAACGTCAACTAGCACCTGCGAGTGAACGAATATTAGGCGTGAGCTGACAGTACGCGCCATTGACAGGTCCTGACAAGTCTCGACAACGCTCGACCAGAGAAAGGGGGGGGGGGAGAGGAGGAGACCCGCGACCGGGTGGGGGGGTCCAGCTTCAGTGTAGAGGTGGCACAGACGCTCGTGTGCTCGTAGACAGACATGACCCAGGGACCGCACAATTATTTAAGCGGTTTACTCGAAAATACGCAATTTTTAGCCATTTCCCCCTCTATGAGGATTGGCATGGTGTGACTTTGGCGACTCGGTATGGACCTCTAAGTACCCTCTGATGACTTTTCATCGTAAAGTCACCCCTGGAAGGCATTGATATCGATTTTAAGCCCATTTTTGCAAAACCTTAAATTTTAGTGTTTTTTAGTGAAATTTCGAGATTTCACCCTCAAAGAACGGACTGAAGATATTATCTGATTTCAAAATTTCAAAGTGCACTGAGTTTCGGATTGGACTGGGCCACTTTTCCGCACTCAGGCGTTTCCTGGACGCACAATGTTGGTTTTTTTCCCCAGCCTAATATGCATGGTAGGTGTATAAGGCCTTAATAATTATAAATGGTCTCTCAATTGTAAATTCCCAATCGCTATAAACGAGATCTTTGAAGTGAATTCCAGATTCTTATAAATGGCCCAAATAACAATCATACGGTACAAAAGTGTCTGATATTGAACATTGTTTATCATACTGTTACCAGTCAGAAAGGTATGGGCCTACATTACCGTTAGTCGGCAAGGTAGGAATCTGCATTACTATCAGTTGGTAAGTTATAGATCTGCTATGGGCTCATGTCTCGGTCAATAATGTAGGTTTATACTTCACTGACACAGGCTCTAATTAATCGACCAAAGTAAAACTTTTTCTACAAATTTCTAGACAGGTCAGTCTGCCGGCTTAAACTTTCTAGAAGCATATGTAGAGAGATGGTAACAGCTTATAAAGACGGACTCGAGTGAATTGCAGTCACTTTATTCTCAGTAATGCAGTGATAAGAATTGAAAGTAAATATGAGAAATAGAGAAAGCGACTAGTTATCAAGAGAGAAAATAAATGTGCCGGGGAAAACCTTTCGTATTTCAGTACAAAGTTTTCGTAGTAGCGGGCCATAAAAGAAAGGCACGTCGACCTGACAGTGCCATTTTGCCAAATAGAAATTTTTCTTAATCAATAATTAAGGGCTTATTTAGGGTTAATTGAATGACCAAAACCCAAATTTAATGCTCTGCAATTTTTTCAAAAAATGACTGGCACTGCTAGCTTGACCTAAGGCCAGCAGTGCCACATGTGAAAACGGGAGAAGCAATGACTTTACTAAATTCTTTTTGACAACACAATTAAGGGCTCTTGTTTTATAAAAGATTCAAATTTCTAACTTTTTTTTTAATTTGTAATACCTGGCAGTGCCAGCTTGACTTCAAGCTAGCAATGTCATGTGTGAAAACGAGGCTATTTTTGACTTTGTCAAGTTTATTTTTATACTATAATTGAGGGCTCATTTAATGCAAAAAAATTGTAATGCTCTGCAATTAAAAAAAAATGACTGCAATGCCAGATTGACTTCACGCTAGCAGTGCCACGTGCGGAAGCAATGGAAGCATCGACTTCACCAAATTCATTTTCATACCATAATTAGGGGCTCATTTAGGACTCTGAAAACTAACAAAAATCAATTTTTTTAAACCAACCCATATTATTCAAAAATCACTCCTAAACTGAAATAACATATTTTTTACCAGGAGAAGTTCGTCACAAGTTTGTCCTATTGTTCAAATATACGAAATGCTAATAAATTATTTTCTGATAACAGTCCCCATTAAACGAAAGACCTTCCTAAAGTAAAATAAAAAGTTATGCTACAATAATTAATACATGATAGGATGGCCTAAAAAATCGTATTTTTCATTTTTAATACAAAAATTTTTAATGAGTGTTATTGAGATTATGCAGTACGTATTTCTAAAAAAAATATTCCATTATCTTAAATTTCTATTTTTGAAAGGAATGATAAAAAGATAAAGAATGACGAATGCAATTTGAACATTGGCTTCAGCCTTAGGATTCTATAGGTGGATAACTTATAACGGCTGCAGTAAACACAACCTTGGTTTAGGTTGTGACCGTATTTATCTGTTTCCAACTCAGCCTGAACTGTTCACTTGCGATAGTTTCATTTCAAAATTATTTTCAACGGTCCCGAACTTAGCTACAATAAAGTTTCTAGAGGAGAATTAAGGCAGTGTTCAATTCCGCTCTAGCTACCTGTGTACTGTTCCCAACTACGGGGTTTCCCCTCACGAGTCCGAAGTGCGACTATTCACCGTAGTCAGCGGGTGGTCTTTGTATCTAATGATGATTAAAATATGAAATATACCAATCTATTTATTTAGTACTTGTTAATTTAGTATTATAATAGTAATGACTGGGTATATTAACTGAATACACGATTAATTTGGCACAGAGAGGTCATTTATTCATCGTCTGAATTCTTAACAGGCGCGTGTGACTCTCCATCGCATACTGACTCAACTCACTCATCTTCAACGGAACCCATCAAGCCTTCACACTCTCTCCCACATAAATAAATGAACCATTGAACACTTACTATTTATGAAGAATCAATCTGAACTTAAAGCTACACATTGTTCTTATACAATCATGCATTTATTTATTCCTTCTTATTTCTAATACGCTCGGATCGACGACGCTGAACATCTCCAATAGCCCCCTTAACACCTTGATTCATGGTAGTAGTACATTCAACCCCTTCTATAACTTCGCTCTCTGAACTCAATTTACATGGAATCATTTGATTTGCATGTCTTTTAAATATCGTCTTATCGCATCTTACCAAATAAGTGATACCCGAAACGACTTCTGAATTTATTACTGCTGGTGACCATTTCTCTCCTCCATCCCTATAATTCTTTATCATGACTGAATCCCCCACTTTGGAATTAATTTCACGAGAACCCGCGTAATTCTGTTTTTGTTTTTCTTGGTGTGTTAACATTCTAGTTTTTAAAGGAATTGGGGAAGTAACGATAGTTTATTTCGCAATTCTCTATTTAACATTAGTTCAGGTGGCGTTTGTTTGGTAGCTGCATGAGGTCGGCAACGATAATCGAATAAAAATTCTCTAGTGGCTGTTACCAGCGTCATAGCTGAATTTATTATAATATAAGATTTTCGTTTAAATGTATCTACATAATTTTCAGCTGCACCGTTAGTTGCTGGGTGATGTTCTGCTGACGTACTATGTCTTATCCCACAACTTTTCATAAATATTTCAAATTCTTTACCCTTAAACGCTGCAAAATTGTCTGTCACTACATGAGCTGAAAAATCCGTACCTAGAAAAAAGTTCTGGAAATACGCGAATAATTTTTATTTCAGACATATTATTCAATATAAATGCTTCTGGCCATTTGCTGTGAGTATCTATAATTATAACAATATTCTTTTTATCTATCGGTCCTAAAAAATCTGCATGTAAGCGATGCCACGGCGTTGTTGGCTAGATCCATGGACCTAAACATATTCTTTGTGGATTGTTACGATTTTCTAGGCAAGGTAAACATTTTTTTTGTAATTTCTTCTATATCGTTGTCTATCTTAGGTCATTAAACAAACGCTCTAGCTAAAGCCTTCCTTTTTGATACCTCGATATGACTATGATGTAGTTCCTGAAATACCATGCTTTTTAATGGTTGAGGAATTACCACCCTGTGACCCCATAATAAACAATTATTCTCAACTGTTAATGCGTTTCATCTTTCCCAAAATGGTTTCATCTCATTTTCTTTAGGGCACATTGTGGGCCAACCACTTCAAAAACAATCGCTAACCCTTCTTTTTTAACATGTGCGTACTTTGTTTCAGTTGCAGTTAATGTTCTGCTCGCAAAACCTACTGGATGATCAAATCCATCTGAAAATCCATTTGCTAAGACTGCCGAGATACCGTGAGGCGAAGCGTTGCAAGTCAAAACAATTGGTTTGTCTGGGTCAAAATGAGCTAGACATTTGTGGGACCATAAAAGTTTGTTTACTTCTAAAAATTCCTGATCATTTTGACTTGTCCAAACAAATTTGTCTAATTTTAATATATTGCATAATGGTCTCAATCTGTCCGCTAGTCCTTCAACAAATCTGGCATGCTGATTTATAGATCCCAAAAAACTGCACAGCTATGTTATGTCTTTCGGCGGTGGTGCTTTAATTAAGCTTCCTACATTTTTGGTAATACAAGAAATTCCATTTTTGTCGATGCGAATACCTAAATATTATATTTTTGGTTGAAGAAAAGAACATTTTTTATATCATAAACATAATCCTGCCTCACTTAGTCTTTTCAGAACTTCTTTTAATCTGTTTAAATGGTTCGTTCTGTTTGATTCTGTAATTAATATGTCATCTATAAAAACTGCAACACCTTTTATTCCTAATAATAATGATGACATGATTCGTTGGAACGATCCCAGTCCCCGTGGCTACTCCAAAAGGCAATCTAACATATTTAAATAGACCTACGTGCGTGCTAATAACTACAAGATTTTGACTTTCATCAGCCAAAGGTAGTTGCTGATAAGCCTCAGATCGTTTGATCTCAGCTGCTACCTTTGGCTTAATGCTTAATGCTAAACGCCTAGGTGGGAAGAATTTTGGTTTCACATCTTCTTTTAATTCTAGCTTTAATTTTCCTTTTTTAAAGGTACCTAATTTAGACGCCAAAACCTCCGGAAATTCTTGTTTTAATAATTTTATTTCATCAGGAGTTTCTATTAGCATTGACTTGATGTCATTGAGTTTATGCTTTTTATTTTGATCAAATTTTGGTGGCCACATTCCTAATGCATTTAACCACCTTCGCCCAAAAAATTGGGTTTCCCGCTTCCTTAACAACATATAACCAACCTGATATTGAGGTATTTTTACACTTAAATATTACGCTAAGCTTCCCTGAAGTAACTAACAGATCATTTGCATATGTACGCAACCCTAAATTTGCTTTTACTAATGGTTCCCTTTAAAAATACTTGTATCGTCTTTTAATGATATGAAAGATACCGCTGCTCCCGTATCTATTTCAATTTTAATCAGTATATTATTTATTTCTATTTCCTCATAGACAGGATCCACGCATTCAGATTTGATCGTTGGATTTTTTAATTTCCCTTGTATCATGAAGCATTTATATTGTATTTTAAATAAATCATATTCAAAACGTTCTTCCTCTAATTTTTGTTCTGAATTTAAACCTTCATTTTCAATTTCCTCGCTCAAATCTGAGGTGTTTACTGATTTAATGTGTGTATTGGAACGCGCAGGTGATTAGATTTACCGCAACAATAACATTGAAGGTTTTGATCATGTATTTGTTGTTGCTCCTTCCTTGCTTTTGTCTGTTGATTTCTTCCTATCGCCCCTCTTCCTCGAGCCGCTTGATTTTTCCACTGCCGTTGATTTATGCTAATAACATTTATACTTGTATTTCGCTCGTTCGGCTCTTTTTTCTCTTTCACATAGTTACTATCACTTTCTTTATCTGCCAAATTTTTTGTTTGAAATTCGGCTAATTCCACAGTTTTTGCAATGTCTAAAAGTTCTGTTAATGTTTTATTTGAATTTTTTAGCAACTCATAACGCATTAATCTCTCGCTAACACCAGAAATAAGTTGATCTTTTAACTGCCTTTCCAAATGAACCGCTGTAAATTTACATTGCTTTGCCATTGTTCGAAGTGTTTTCACAAAATCGTCAATAGATTCACTACTTATCTGTTTCCTGACTTGAAACTCAAATCGAGCAATGTGATTGTTCGTTTTAGGTATATAGAGATCGTCTAATTTTGTGATTAGTTCTTCAAATGTTTTCTCTATCGGTTGCGCGGGTTGCGCATGTATTAACATCTCTTCGAGCACTTCTGATGATAATTTTGTTATTAATAGGGCTGTTTTGAGTTCGTTTTTGACACTACTTAAGAGTATAATTTCATTTATCCGTTCTCGGTAGGCTTCCCAATTTTCTCCTTTTTTATATTGAGGCAGTTGACTAAAATTTGAAGCCATCGTTGGAGGTGATGGGTCTCCTGTTTCACTTTAAATTTCGTACTTTTTTTTCTTTTGCAAAGATACTAATATACTCCGCAGACTATCAATTGAAAAGTCCATCTCTATAAATTACTCGCACTGTTCACAAATATGCAACAAATCCTTTTTTATTAACTGATAAATCCACGAAGTTTTACCAATTTTCACATTCTTATCCACTTCACTCCATGTTATTTTTTCCGGCATTCCGACTTTCTTTACTTAAAGAAATCCCATCTTCGTCGCCACTGTGATGACTGGGTATATTAACTGAGTACACGATTAATTTGGCATAGAGAGGTTAATTATTCACCGTCTGAATGATTAACAGGCGCGTGTGAATCTCCATCGCATAGTGACTCAACTCACTCATCTTCAACGGAACCCATCAAGCATTTACAATAATATTCCATATTTGCGAATTATAACGATTCCAACGATATTATAATGCCTTTAAAAGTTTTAAATTAATTAATAAATGGTCCATTTTATGTGACATACACATCCAACAAATATGTCAACCTACTTTACTTACTTTTCTACAAACAACTGCAGTAGATTCAATTTATTTTTACAATATTTTACTTAGGGAAATCTACTATTAGATAAGTGATTGCGAACTTTTTATGGCTCTTAAATATACAGTCGTGGAAACATGCCTTTATTCAATTCGAATATGAAATCCAAACAAAAGATAATTTTCCTAATGGTATCGGTTAGGCTGGGTCGAAAATAAAAAATTCTTGAATTTGAAATCGGTACTACGCAAAAATATTTTTTTCACATTTTTGTATGTCCAGGAAGTCTTTCCAATGTTTTGGCTGATTTTAATCAACGATTTTTTAACATATCATGTTTTCTGTGACTAGCCAACTTCTCAGTGACGAAATATACAAACTATACAAGAGAAAAAATCGAAAAGACCCAGGAATTAAAATAGAAACTGCAGAAAATGTACAAAATTTGGAATTCGATATTTAACAGAATTTGTTTTCTGGTGTAAATCCTATTGCTTCTCCTTGGTATTCAAAAGTAACAAAGTCGAAAAGAACTATGAATTGGCTTAAAATGCCATTTTTTTGTTAAAAACATAAGCTTCATGCTAGTTAGGGCGGTCCAAAAATGAGTTACAATTTAACAAACTTTACATATTTAAAATTCTCATTTTGCTAAACAAGCGATCGATATACCAGCGACAACAAAAATATTAACAACAATAACAACGATTAAAAGTTCTCAGGTGTCCGAAAAATCACTTGACGTAAATTTTTAAACCAATTATCTACAAATCGATATCTACAAGATATCTGCACAATATCTATCTCCCTAAAAGTTGCAGAGGAGCGAGTTAAGGTATCTTAGGTGAATGCAATTTAAAATGCACGAATTCTCAGATATGTCCTTCTGTTATTTTGCCGAAGATATCTTGAATGCATTTGATTAATTCAGGATAATTATTGTGACAAGCCTCTTAAGTTACACTTTCCGAATATTATGACTAAGAGATGCGGACGGAAATTAACTTTTGATTTTAATATTTAACTTCAGTTTTCCATAAAAGAATATAGTGTCAAAGGTAAAAATTAAGGTTGGAAAAGATTGTTTTAAATTTGAATACAAATTTTTTTCTGTAATAACGACCATTTGCATGTTGAAAATAAAAAAAGATGGCCTTTTAAATGACTAAAAAAATGCTTTAAAAAATAGAAATGTAATCAGGGACATAAAGCACGACGACAATTTAAAAATTTTCAAGATATTTCTCCTACTATAGCAAAAAAAGAATTAACAAAAACTATATAGGAATTCGAAATTTGACTTGTAAGCTAAGAAATTGTAGTATTTAAAAGTTTAAAGTTGCATAAAAACCATAACTTTCTGGTATTAATATAAGGAAAATAGTTATAAACAGTCGTAAATTATTTAAGCAATTAATTTTGTCACCATAAATTAAGTATTAGTTTAGTTTAAGTGAAAAGTGGACCAAAAGTTAGAAATTTCCGAAAAAACTGAAAATTAATAGAATTGTTTGCAGATAGAATCATGAAAATAATGAAAAATTGTTTTAACAATTTTGTTTGTTAATTTGCTTTAATTACACAGCCACACAAAAACAGTGTGCGGATCTGGTAACAAGACACACGTATTTCTATGGATTTTGGGGCGCTGAATTCAAATTCGGTATCAAAAATCACCCATCACGTCATGATTGAGCCGTAACCTCAAGAAATGACGAAAAATCATGCATTGAGGCAAATAAATTTTAAAATAATGCCAGTGATGCAAATTTTCACTTTAAAAACATGTCGACAACTGTGAAGGATCAACCATTGTCAGATATCAACTTATTTAACATAACTTTACTCAACAGAACCTGACCTCACCTAACCTGAATTAACAGAAATTTATTGAACTACACGTAAATCTCTGGAAGCATATTTTCCCAGTAGCAAATGTGTGCTACATGGAATAGGTCAACTCGAGCCTAACCTAGAAATAAATCTATCCTAGCCTAACCTAACCTAACCTCGAGAAACACAATTGAATTGATTGTGTTGTCCCATTGTGTCTGCACTACCCTTTCATTCAGCTTCGACTTAACCTACATAAAGGTTTAACCTATCCTAACCTAACAAAACCTGACCTAACATAACCGATTACGCTGGCAAGCCTGTTCTTGCGTACTTTCATATTTTGACATTAATAGCAGTAAATGTCTGGAGTTTCGTAACCGCTTGTTGCTAGTATTATTCGCCTGTGTCTGTAACCAGGGTACCTCCAACGCCAAAAAGAAATAACATTTCGTACATTAATGAGTGCACAGCCACAAGAGCAATTGAAATCAATAAAAATGCACGCCAGACTGATTTAAGCGCTTTAGAAGAGGATAGAATGGAAGTTGAAAGTCAACGTCATGGAGACGGTAGTGAAACCAGTGATCGAACAGCAAATAGTTCTGATGATTCCGATGAAAATGACGAAAAAGATGACGAATATGGCGTGCATAAAATGAAATTGAAGGTTCCAATATTAGTGTCGCGACTAGAACTGAATGATTTTATTACAGATCTTGGATTACCGAAAGACGGCGCTGAATTTGCCGCTTCATTTCTAAAAAGAAGAAATCTTCTAGAGCCAAAGACAAAAGTTCCATTCTATCGCGACAGGGACAAAGAATTCAGAAAGTTTTTCGTTAAAGACGAAGAGACGTCTTTAGTGTACTGCACTGATGTTAACGGATTAATGAACCACTAGAAGAAAAATGTGTACAGAGACGAAGAATGGCGACTTTTCATTGACTCGTCAAACCGCAGCATTAATGCTGTTTTACTACATAACACGAATACTTACGCTCCTATCCCTATAGCTCACTCAACGGTCGTCAAAGAAGAATATAACAATGTTAAAATGCTTCTTGAACAAGTTAATTACACGAATCACAAATGGCAAATATGTGGTGATCTCAAAATCATAACAATGATATTAGGCCAACAATCGGGTTTCACGAGAGAGCCATGCTTTATATGCCTGTGGAATAGCAGAGATCGAAATAATCATTACATCAAAAAACATTGGCCTTTAAGTGATTCATTCAAACCTGGTTCTCATAATATCATCAACCAAAGCCTCTTTGATCCAGAAAAAATTTTACTACCACCCCTCCACATAAAGCTTGGGCCCATGAAGCAATTTGTCAAGGCGTTAGACAAAGATGGACAATGCTATAAGTATATATCCCTTAAATTCCCTAATGTTTCAGACGCTAAATTGAAAGAAGGAGTCTTTGATGGACCACAGATTCGAATATTGACAAGAGATACTAATTTCGTGAGCCACATAACGAAAATTGAAATGCGTGCTTGGGAAAGTTTTAAAGCAGTAAACGTTAATTTCCTCGGTAACAAAAAAAGTTCAGACTACGAGAATATTGTTGTGAAAATGATAAGAAACTACAAAAATGTAGGCTGCTTGATGAATTTAAAACTTCACTTTCTAGATTCCCATCTGGATAAGTTTCCAGAAAATGTTGATGATTTCAGCGACGAACAAGGGGAACGTTTTCATCAAGACATAAAAGTGATGGAACAACGTTATCAGGGTAGATGGGAGACGAGGTCATGATGGCTGATTTTTGCTGGATGTTGAAAAGGGAAACAAATGTAGGTCTTAAACTTAAGCGTAACCCTTTGCATCGTTCTTTCGAAGAAAAAAGGACACGTGATAGCAAGCAGAAAATAGACTGAAGTAGGTCTATAAATCAATTTAATTACGATAAAAAGCAAGATAAAATGTAAACACGAAAGATAGTATAAATTTATACCTTAAGTTTAAGAAAAGCAGAGAGAAAAAAATCTTGAATAAAACTCTTATTCATTTGTATGTTTGAGTTACAGTTCTACATTTTAATTGATACAAACATTGTCAGGTTAATTAAAATGGGGTCAATTCTACTTGTAGTTCTAAGTTTCTTTAAATGAGTAATGTGCGTCTAAATTTTTATCCACCTGTAGTACAATGAAATGAATTTTATTGTGTTACAAAGGGAACACTTAAATTAAGTTGTGTTGCGTTAAGCAAAATTTCGTTAGGTTCTGTTAAGTTAGATTCATTTGTAGGTTAAGATCGAGTTAACCTATTAAATATAGCACACATTTAAGACTGAGAACCGAACGCTTACATAGCTACACGTATGGTTGAATTTTATTCAGCTAGGTTAGGTCAGGTTTTGTTAGATTAGGATAGGTTAAACCTCTATGTAGTTTAAGCCGAAGCTGAATGAAACGGTACCGCAAACACAACGGGACAACACAATGAGTTTAATTGTGTTACGTGAAGTTAAGGTAGGTTAGGTTAGGTCTGTTAATTCAGGTTAGGTGAGGTCAGGTTCTGTTGGGTAAAGTTATGTTAAATAAGTTGATATCAGGCAAGGGTTGATCCTTCACAGTCGTCGACATGTTTTTGAAGTGACAATTTGCATCACTGGCATTATTTTGAAATTTATTTGCCTCAGTGCATGATTTTTCGTCATTTTTTGAGGTTATGGCTCAACCATGACGTGATGGGTGATTTTTGATACCGAATTTGAACTCAGCGCCCCAAAATCCATAGGAATACGTGTGTCTTGTTACCAGATCCGCACACTTTTTTTTGTGTGGCTGTGTTATCACCTCAATTTATTTGAGAAGTGAACAAAAGTGGATTTTGTTTTTAAGAAAACGCAACTGTGCAGCATTATTATAGGAGAAGATAGGTATAAACAATAATAGCTTATTTAAACTATAAAGTTTGTTAAATTGTAGTAATTTCTTCTTATTTTAATTAAATAAAAAACAAAGTGTTGAAAATGACAATATAAGAAAATGAGATAATATTCTTAACAATGATAATAAATTGTTTAAACAATTATTTTTCATAACTTGAATCAATGGTTAACTTATTTTACTGGATCGACAGATCACGGTGATATCTAGGAGGCACTTGAAGGTGAGAGCGAAGAAATTTGAAAATTGAAGAACAAGGCCCATCCTGGTATATATAATGTATAGTAAAATATATAGCTAAAATGCGAGGAGTACCCAGGTACATTATATAGCTGAGTAGAGAAGGGAGGTCGGAATTGACTCAATTCAGGTAAAAAATAAAGGAGACCCTCCATTGTTCAAGTCAAACACTGACCGCTGGCTCCATTCAGTTGCAGCGGCAGTTACAGTCTAGTCTTCAGGAACCCAAAACAAATTTGAGTTATTTCAGCCGTCATTAATTTTTTACCTGTAGAATTCTAAGTCTTAAGCCGACGTTCAACTTGAATTTGTCATTCTTGATCTTTTTATCATTTTTCTTTTAATATAAATGTATTAATTATGATAGAAGAATTGGTGACTTTACTTTAGAAGGATCTGTCGTTTAATGCGGGTTATTATCAGACAATAATTTTTTTGCATTTCGTATATTTGAACAATATCACAAACTTTTGACGAAATTTTCCTGGTAAAAATATACGATTTCAGTTTAGGGGTGATTTTTGAATAATAGAGGTTTAATTAGGAACAATTGGTGAAGGGACCATAGAAAGCTCTCAATTAGCGCATAATTATTGCAGGGCTAGTTTTCTGTGATTTGCATCATTTTAATTGAGGGTTGTTTTTTGGTGATAGGGGTTGATTTAAAAAAATTAATTTTGGTTAGTTTTCTTAGCCTAAATGAGCCCCTAATTATGGTATGAAAATATATCTGGTAAAGTCGATGCTTCCATTGCTTCCGCACGTGGTACTGCTAGCGTGAAGTCAATTTGGCATTCATTTTTTGAGAAAATTTGCAGAGCATTGAATTATTTTTTGGCACTAAATGAGCCCTAAATGAGCCCTTAATTATAGTATAAAAATAAATTTGACAAAATCAAAAATAGTCTCGCTTCGACACATAGCACTGCTAGCTCGAAGTCAAGCTGGCAGTGCCAGGCATTAAAAATTAAAGAAAAAAAGTTAAAAATTTGGCTCTTTCATAGAACTACAGCCCTTAATGAGCCTTTAATTGTGGTGTCAAAAAGAATTTAATAAAGTCAATGCTTCTCCCGTTTTCACATGTGGCGCTGCTGACTTGAGGTCAAGCTAGCAGTGCCAGTCATTTTTTGAAAAAATTGCAGAGAAGGCCTGAGTGGATTCAGCTCAATGATTCTATTTCAAAATGCAAAGTTGTAAAAATCAAGCACATAGAGGTGATAATTGAACTGAAGTATAGTGATTTCGTCGTCATTGTCTGAAGTGTTTAAATATAATAGAAAAATTGTCAGATCTGTAGGCTCTCTTTGGTTTGCTTGGTAAAGAAGGAAGTGGTATGCAAAACAATAGAACAAAGCTTCATTCATATCAAAAATCGCATATATTTATTGCTGAGACATGTAAGGCCCAGTGCGAACGTAGGGCATTACAAGTAAACCCTGTGCTCCTTACATGATATTTGAAGATGGGCTAGGAGATAGCTCATGACAAGACTCTTAAATCTATGAATGGAGAGATATACTATATTACAGACTTGAAACACTAGTTTAAAATATGTGTTAGATAACCGTTTCTAAAAGAAATAATATATTTTATTAAAAGACGTAAAGAAATGATAGAAAAATGACATCATAGAGAAGATGTATGGCCTCATCAAAAACCAGAAAGATGCATATACGAGAGTTCCATCACACCTTAACTCTTGACTCCAATTAATAACATAACTCATCTTAATTGAAAATTTGACTAAAAGTGAATTTTTCTTCAACTGAAATTTTGTAGCTATTTTCTAACAGAATATTAGTAACAATAAGAACAATTTTTTTAAATAATCACTCTTGTTAACATTGATGAATTATCACTTCCATCTAATTGAAAATTGGACAACAAGTGGAAATTTTTTGAAAGAACCGGTTCCTTCTAACTCCATTCTATGAGAAAATTGCTAAAAACAATAATTAATTGTTTAAACGATTTATTTGAACATCTAATGATCAGTATGAAATGGTCTTTTATGTTCCATAAACAATTTGCATTAAAAAAAAACCGCAAAAAGTGTCATAATTAGCGCCAAAAACTCGCAAACCCCATTTTTTTTACTTATGAGGGTTCTTTGGGACCCTATAAAACAGACTTATTGTGTTGATATTTAAAAAGTGATATTTAATTCGTATTCTATGGTCAATTGTGAAAAGAACTGTTGAATTTCAACTCGATTGAAATGATATTGAGGATTATGATTAAGTTTAACAAAAGCTTCTTTTTTTCTAGTGGGAAATACGTGTTAAACTTCATAGGGCTTGTGGCACTCTAAATATAATTTTTTTTAAACAAAACAAAAATTCATTTATTTTTTAGTGGAATCGATCAAATTTCTGGGGTGTCCCTATAAAAATTTGAAAAAAAAAAAAAACTTTTGGACTGCCCTGAGGGGACATATATCAGACACATTCAGATACAGCCCGCCCTGGAAATTTTCATTCAAACATTTTGGGTTATGATTGTTGTATAAGAGTCAGGCAAAGACGTTTTCAGTCTATAAACCGACTATTGACTGGATAATAACAGATACTGTGAGAGTCGCATTATACACGTCTTCAAATGGCTTTATTATTCCGTTTTTATCAGATGCCGTCGGAAATTTCAATCAGGGTTAATTAGTTACTATTCATTGTATTTCTTGCATCATGCGAAAATCTCCTCACATGTTCGGTCTGTTAGAGTCGTGAAATTGATGTTAAGTATTATATTTCCCGCAACACTCTACCATATCAAAGATTATTTGTATCAAAGCAACACAGTTTTACTATAACTTAAAATAATGTTGCTAGTGCGCCTTAAATTTAGAAAATTATGTTGGGTCATTCTTTTAGAGCTCAAAAGAATAAAGTCACAATTTAATTATTTTACTTTGAAAAAATATTGATTGAAAACCAATAATTAAATACAATTACGCTTCTCATTATCTTAAGAATCCACATCAGATCAAATTTTTTAACGAATAACTTTCTAAATTCTTCGAAGTTAAACAAACTGTGGTTTACGAAAAGTAGAATGCCGTTCATTGTAAATATGGTGCTTTATATGGCTTGACTGAAATGTATTTCAATTTTCTATAAAAAATAAGTATATTAATATTTTTCTAACTATACTCTTTTTTAGAAGTTTTTAGTATTGTAAAATAAGAAAAATTGTATTTGTATAATAAGTATTGGTCGCAGAATTTGCTTTTGAAAAATGTGAAGTCTACACTGAAATTTGAACTAAACTTTGAAAAGACCCCACCAAGTTCTCTTATGATTTATCTGGGGGACCAAAGAAAATGCGTGAAAAATTTGCTGCCGATTAGTAAAAAACTACGTTTGTGCCCCCCTTCCTCATCTTAATCTCTCCTGTCCCCACTCCCCATACTCTCATGACCGACCTGGAAGGCCAAAGAATATGTGTGTGTTTTAGGCCACTTGATTTGACATTCTATGCAACGGCGTGGATGGTATCGAGCCTCAACCCCACAAATTTGAATTTCATATAGTAGAAGATAAGATACACCACATTTAATGGAAATACAATAATTTTTTAAACACATAACGCTTACAATGTTTTCGTATTGCACGCTACATAAGTTAAATATACTCTTCTTTGAATAATCTATTTGATATCGAAAATCAACTAGCAATTGAGCCAGAGTAAGGAAATGCTCAATCTTTATACTTGGTTTGGTTCTTTCCACTCTGTTTTTTTCAACTCCCCGTGCATAGAAGGATATCTTGGAGAGTAAATAATCTTCTCTGATACGTCTTCTTCTTTATAATTATCAATGTTGTAATCGCACTGAAACGGATTCTCTGTCCTATACGGAGAAAAATAGATCAACAAACTTTACCGACTTCAGTATGGTAAACTTAGGACATATGCACACATCAATAAAGTTTCATTTCTAGTTCGGTAAAACGAAATTCCGTTATACTTCATTCACAAGCTATAAGCTTAGATAAATATTACTGAAAAGTTGGGTAAAACGCGGTCGAGAGCTCTATTGAAAATCTAACCGGGATTACAAAAAACGCATGAAAAAATCATGGACGCGCAAGAAACTTTAACTGACAGTTTGGTAAACAGGCTGTCCACATTTACAGCTCCTTGTGCTATGTGATATTGCACAAAAAAAAAAGTAATCTAGCAAAAATTTATACAAAGCTTAGTTTAGGCACAACAAAGATTCGAAGTGGGACATAATTAACCAATAAGAAACAAAAATTAGCGCTCACTTGCATGTGTTTCAAACGTTGAGATAGTGTGTGCTTCTAGGCGACACACTTCAGATCCCGTATTCGGTAATTCCCCGGTAAGTTGCCGCCCTTTCATTGTTTATTTCAAAACGCAAGGTTCAAACCGCAAAACTTTTAATACTTTTTAACCCTTCTTGCTCACATTTACCAACAAGACTAAGCAATCAAAAAACCCTATCTCTCAGAATTTTTGTTACATACCTTGTGACAAAATTGAAAAAAATCTTAACATTCATAAAAACCAGCAAACTTGTTTTTTTACAAAAATTGTAAGCAAGCCTAACATCATATAATACCTGTACAAAAAAATTACTTCCCTGGTTCCTCCAGAATTTCTCTTACCGAAATTTTTAAAAATCTGACAAAAACTGTTAATGCACGTGAACCCAGAAGACTTGCTTTCTTAAAACATTGATACTAAAATTTGAAGAAGACAAATTATTTTCTATTAAAAAAATCGCCCTTTTTCAAATTTTCTCCGAATTCCTGTCACATACCATGTAACTAAAATTTAAAAAACCCCTCAACATTAAAAAACACAGCAAAATTTCTTTCTTCAATTTTTGTATTCAAATTTTAATAACAAAACTTACTTTGTAACAACAGAAGTTACCCTCATGAGATAACACCTGTACCGACAAAAAATTATGGCGACAAAAAATTACTGCGTTTAAACGGACGCTAGTGGCTTTGGTTGGGGGGTGGTCATCACCAAAGTTCAAGACAAGCAAGAGCGTCTGATCTCATAGGCCAGTAGAGTAATGTCTAAGGCAAAGCGGAACTACTCGACAACTGAGAAGCAGTTTCTGGCCGTTGTATGGGCCATTAGAAAGTTTAGGTACTATCTCGCTTAGGCGCTGGATCTCCTAGAATATTGTTTCGAAATTTTTTATCGAAAAGGATCAATGCACCAAATGCCGGATGATTTATCTTGTAGGTTTGAAAATGGAGATATCGACCATAGTGCGGCTTTGATATGACCATATTGAGTGAAGCTATGTTAAAGTCACCAGGGAAGTACCATGGTTGGAAAGTAGTACACGGAGAGCTCCTTTAATACCGAAACAATCCGTGATTGGAAGACATTATCGACGACTACGATGCTTGAAAGATGGGGGTTCCTAAGAATCTCGTGTCAGACCTGATGCACGAGGTGCATTGTATTCCGGAAGTCGGACACTTAGGTCGAGACAAGACCTACTATCGTGTCGCAATTCGTTATTATTGGCCCAGCATGTTCAAGGACATCCCGTCCTTCGTTAGAAATTGTGAGATATATCAGCTCAATAAACCTGAGCAAGCCGGCAAGTCGTGGCAACCGATGTCATGGGTCCTTTCCCTCGTAGTAAGAGGGGGTATAAATACCTGTTAGTAATCCAGGATTTATTCTAGTCACCACGTGGGGAACACGCAAGGTGCGACACTCGGATAGTGGCACCGAATTTAATAATAATGCGGTGAACAATCTCGCGGTGGAGTTCACAATTCACCGATCGTCCATGCCCTTGTATCACCTTCAGACTAACCCTGTGGAACAAACCAATAGGGTGCCGAAGACCATGATCAGAACATTTATTGATCAGGATCATCGAAACTGTGATCACGACTTGAACGAGTTCCGATTCGCCTACAACGCGGCTCTACATAGTACGGATCGAGTGACCCCAGAGTTTCTCAATTTGGGGATCGGTGGACCTAGAATGGGATCGGCCACTTCCCGAAGGGGCAGTGAATTACACGGCCCTAGTCCAGGCCGAGTTGAACGTCGAGTATGAGCCAATAGAGCCGCAGTAGGTGCACGAGCCGCGGCCCGATCCATCAAGAGTAGTGGGTCCCTCCATAGAGGAGCGGGTGCGACAAAGATTGCACACAGATCCACAATCACGCAAAATGAAACGCAAGCCGACGCTGTGAGGGGAAATGAAGGCGGAAAAGGATCTGTGCAAGAAGTGCGGGGGCCGTGACCACAAATGGAACTACTATTTTAGTAGTTTTAAGATTTAGTAATACGGATACGTTAAATTAGCCATGATCATTGAGTAAAGTTTGTTAGTGGATGGGAGACACCACACTAGTCAGATCGGTAATCAAAATAATTAATGGTGGGCAATTCTTTGTAATAATTATTCGGGTAATTAAAGGAAGGTCTTTTAGTTTTTGTCTACTGGCCGTAGCTTATGTTTATTGTGGTGTTATTAAACCCTGTTTTGGCCGTCGACGCCGGACGTCATCAGTTTGTAAGAGTTAAAACCCATCATAGGAAAAGAGATAGCACGTAGATTCAAGGGTTTTAGATTTTTGAAGCTTTTTAAGATGTTTTGTAATATTTGACACGCATTAAGTTTTCCATAAGAAGAATGTTATTTGATACAGTTATCTCCATGGTCGACGGATTGTTTATTTTCATATTATTCGGGTACTTTGTTGTCTTACCTTATATAAAGTTTAAACTTTTTTGTGGTTGTTTGTTTCTCATTGACACACCGATAAATGATGGTTTGTTGAACTTGAGGTTGGCAATTAATCAGTTTCAACACGTAAAGTTTTTATATGTGGTAAAGAGACACAGAAGAGACGGGGTTTTACAGACCCCGCACAAAAACATATTAAAAATAATATTAAACATAAATTTTAAACTTTCAAGATCTTGTTGGAAAAACGAGCCCAGAGTAGCGATTCAACCATCCTTATAACGTTAATGCCAACCTCGGAAATTCCGTGTCTAAAAATTGATTATTTTGGTTTAATTAGTTAATAAACCTTGTTCCATGTCCTGAGATCGTACATAAAACAAGTGGACTACCACCCACAACAAACAAGCTGTCAAATTGAACATCGGACGGAAGACGAAGTCATGGACCAAGAAAAGGAGGTTTTCTAGCACATGCGCAGTGTATGAGATTCCGGCTCGCACAAGAGTGCTGGGAAACACAGGATCTTGCTGCTGCGCAGAATCTGCGTGTTGACAGGAGTCAGCGCATCCCGTGGAACAGCGGTGAATGGAAAACGACCAGGGCCGAGCCTTGAAAAATGTTGACCGACGGCGCGCTACCACGCTGCGGGAACACTAACTGGCAACTGTCCCGCATCCTCATTCTCTCTCTCTCTCTCTCTCTACTGATCTTTAGTGCCAATTTCGTCACAATAGTGGTGCTCCGGCTCTCACTTCAGGCGACAAACGGAAACGCCACTCTGTAACAGTCATTCGATACTCTGAGCTCGCGACGAGACGATTGCCGAGAAGGCTGGAAAGGAAAACTAATTATTTTAAAAAGACAAATGGAAAACCAAAAGAAATGAGAGAAAGCACGAGAGGACGTTGAAAGTTGCCAGTTAGGTGCCCTTACCTCCTGTAGTTCTCTCTAGAAGGTAAATTAGTCCAACGACGTGTGCTGAAATGGTAGGTGCACGCCGTTGAACCTTGTTAGTTGCCGACCTTGGCATTCTGGCCGTTGCAGAAATGCCAGAACGCGTTTTGACATTATTGAAAATTCCAGGACGCATTCAATCCCTTTTAAAATGAGGAAAACATATTCTAATTGAAAGTTTTTAAAAGGGCTGACTCGAGACTGTTCTTCAGAGCAATTGAACTATATATCCCAGTAATAAGCGTTGAATAGAGAAAATGAATATTTTCAGATTTCAGCATAAAAGTGAAAATTATTCTATTATTTCAATTCAATATAATATTTCAATATTTAATTCCTTGTGATTATACCAACAGATAACCTTACAGAGATGTCTTCTATTTTCCAAAAGTGTTCATATTTTGGGATTATTTAATAATTCCTTCTAATAAGTTCACAAAATATGTGTAATAAAATGTTTTAATTTCTTCATGTAGAATATAAGTTTTGAAAATTTAATTTTAATCAATTCAAGTCCTCCTCTCTAGAGTTAAAATTATTTCAATTCACATATTTCAATAGATTTTTTTATGCGTTTTGAAGACGTTTAATAAAATTATTAAAATATAAATAAATATAAATTTGAATATTTTTTGAATTTATAAGTTATAAAAAGATTTAATAATGTAAAATAGGTTAAATCAATACTTTTGTTAAATTTTACCAAGTCGATTGACAGGAATAGGATTTGCACTTTTTCTGTTCTCCTTGGGGGATTTTTAGATAGATGAAAAATCGCGTATTCATAGGAACACAAATTCTTCCTTTTTCTAAATTCAACGCTTATTACCGGGATGACGGATATCGGGAAAAATACTGCTTTGTGACAAAAATTCGCCGAATTTTTAAATCTCAACGGATCAAAGATGTCATTTGTTATTTAACTTACAAAATGCAGTTGTCAATATTTGTACCATCTACTTAGGCCTACTAATTGATATTTTCTTCGAATAATAGAAGATAGTAAAGTTACTTTCGGTAAATAGAAATTAGATTGCAGATGAAACTTCTTTATTTTTTGTTCGTTTTATAAACAAATTAATGAATATAACTTATATCTCCTGTATTTTTGGTATTTCAATGCATTATTTACACAGATTTTCTCAATAAAATGTTAAGCAATAATGTTTATTTGCAAATGAACACCATCAAATAAAAATAGTTAATAGTTTAAACAAATTTTATAAACACATTTATTTATCTCACATTTTTATTCATTTGAAGAATAAAACTGAAGAGCATTATGAAGAAATAAGTGAATGAAGTCTTTATTTTTTTGTTAAAAGTGATCATTTTATTTTTTACATGAACTATTTAAATGGCATTTTGAATTACACTTAACGCAGTTGGACCGGCATTTGCACTTTTCATTACTACAGTATCTTCTACAGTTGCAAAATATAAAACCTTGTTTTGAACCAGAACCTGCAGCAGATGCAGATGGTTCATTTCCTCATTCCAACTGTAGGAGGTATTGTATTGGTGAAAAGTGCATATGTCGGTCAAACTACTTTAAGTGCATTTTAAAATGCCATTCCAATAGTTAATGTAAAACAAATATAATTCGTGTCTTGAAGACACGAAGCGAACCAAGCATGGGAAACGATAGGTTATTGTGAAATGTATCTAGCAATGTAAAAGAACGATAAGTGATTAATACAGAGATTTTCTATTGTGTTATTTTTTGCTTACTAAATTTTTTTTTTTCATGATTTTATCAAACTGTATGAGGTTAAAAAAGGATTTTATAAGTAATTAAAATCTTATAATTTTGAAGATTTCAATATTGTTAAGTTTTACTGAAGGGTTATTTGCCAATTGCCTCAAAAATAAATTTGTTCCACAGTCGATGAGGAATCAACTACTGCACGGCAAAAATGTGCCAATATTATACCGAAGAATTAACTTCTCGATATTATCTAACAATATAAAATATTTTATTCAACTGTATTTTTAGGCTCGTCTCAAGAAGAAACTACTGATATATCTTCTGCAGATAAAGTAATTGTTAGTAACAGCCTCTCAGAATGCAAAAGAAAAATAATTTTTAAATTGAGGCCATTACCAACTCACCGGCCGTTTCCGAAGGATTCAGAAACAGCGCGATCTTTCACAAATTGTCTTTATTCATATTTAAACACGATTGGAATAAAAATTGTAAGGCCGTGGTTATATTTTTTCATTATATTAGACAAGGCATATTACCACTTTTATTGGTTGTTAGCAGATCGTCAAAGAAAATTTTATTTCTCCGTATGGGTTAATAGTGTTTCTGTTAGAAGCAATTTTACACTAACTATCATTGACTATGAAAAATCGCAACAGCATATTGACTCGGCTCTATCAGATAGGCATTGATTTCAAAGACCTACAATTGATACTTATTTGGAACGTGAAAGTATCTTTTTGGCGAATATCGATAACAGAAATTAATGGTGTATCTGAACAAAACAAAATATGCGTGTCATTTTTGGGTTTCAAATCAGTGTTCGATTGTAGTGCAGTGGGACATGGAACGGAAATTTTTAATATAATCAAAGTATCTGAAATTGATTTGTCCAAATTTTAGGAATAGGGTTACGATGAGGCAATAGTAAACTCGGATTATACGGAGGGGTACAAGCCTTTATAAAGGAGCATTTACCATATGCTGATTGCGTTGAATGTTGAACACACTCATTGAACTTAATTTTAAATAATGCTGCCAAACATATTTCAAATGTATCACAATTTGTTAACAATTCTGAAATAATATATACTTTTAGTATATACTCTAGAACATGAAAATTATGATTTACAAAACGCCAGTATTTGATCAAAAAATCTTCTGGACGAACTGGTAAGAATGCTTTTTTGATGAGTTATCAGAAGATATATAAATTGATTTTTCAAATTGAATAAAGATTTCAGAGCTTCTGTGTTCTGAGTAATATATTCGAAATTTTACAACTGGGCAAACTTTTTTCCTTTTTAATCGAAGAAATAAATAAGAAATCAGCAAAACTAGCTATTAAATACCATAATAACTTGAAACATGATCTTCCTGATCAATCAATTACTTTGAGAAGCTGTTTGAAATCAGAAATTCAGAAAATCAATACCATTAAACAACTCGCAGATCTGTTATTGATTTAGATTTAATAGCCTTGCCTCTAGTTTCTCAGGGGTAATAAGAGTATCCCTAATATTTTTCAACTTTCCGGTTACAAAAGCAACAGCTGAAAGAAGCTTTTTAAAATAAAAACTCATTAAAAAGTATCCTAAAACTTCTATGGGACAAAAAATGGTTAACGAGTTTGTCCATACCGTCCATGGAAAAAAATAACTCGAGAAACTAAAATCTACTTTAGCTATGGATGATACAATAACTATATTCGCCGAGAAAAAAGCAAGAACAGTTCTTATTTAATCACTGTATTCTGAATACCTTCTGGTCCTGCAGCGGAACAGTTCTCCGTTCCACTATATGCTTCTTCATTCCTTTAACAATTAATGATGGACATTCCTCTTTTGACAATACTATATGAGTTGTCGCATAATTTCTTACAGCGTCTGTATTATCCTTCTTGTGATGTTAGATCTTCAGTTCGTGGGCGAACTTTTGCATCTTTCCCTCGAATGGCCTACCAGATGTTATTTAGTTGGTTACACATTGAAAACGAGATGCATTCCGTCTTGCTTATTCAATCTACTTATGCAGTTTATGCAATCATCTTTTGGTATTTCGATCCACTGTTGGTTTTAGCCTTCGATTTGAATCAGCCAAAGCACTTGCTGCACTATAAACTGAACAATGGATGGCCCAGAGATCGGACTCTCTTAGATATAATTACAAAGCAAGGCATATATTTCAGGCAGATCTTGGGTCTTAGGAGAAACCTTGATGTTAATGTTTCTCTTTGCCCTGAAGTCGCTATCATAGTTTAAGGATGCCTGCTTTCCGTAGGTGTTTGAAGTGTAGCAGTCAACAGGCGTTATAAGTCTTACATATTTTTAAAAAATTTTTACCGTTGCAAAAAAAACTGTTGCGATTATTCCGTGACCTTCTATAGTGAATTTTAACGGAGAATCCGAATTTCAACCATTTAAAAGTTGATTTTGCTGTTTTTTCTAGTTTTTTAAAAAGGAACCGAATGGGGACCCAATGAGGTCTTTACGGGTACTTTGTAGAGGTTCACGCTTACAAAGCTGAAAGCTTGTTGGTTTGCCTGAAAAATGAAGCTTTCATTCCTTCAAGGCAGCCAAAGAATTATGAGAACAATAATATATATTATGTAGTCTTAATACAGCCTGCTACGCTCGGAAAGAAGTGCCTGATATTTATCTTGTTTCTCTTCCCTCTTTGACGTGATGTAACCTTCGTCTACTGCCAAAAATGGGGAAAAACGATGAATTGCCGTGATGGACTTGAAATAATTCAAGATCTTCCACATAGAGGACATTAGGGTGGTCCAAAAATGCTTTGAAATTTTATTTCTTATTTTTATGGGGACACCCCAGAAATTTGTTCGAATCCACACAAAAATGAATGCATTTCTTTCTTTAAAAAAAAATTATATTTAGAGGTGCCGCAAGCCCCATGAAGTGTGCATTTTATCTACAATTTTCTCAAAAAGAGACACAGTACTCTCTTTCACTCTTTTTCAGGACAAAGCTCAAGAATATCGCCGTGGCTTAGCGAATGGGGCGGGGTGTGCACATTCTTGTATTTATTTTATTTATTTTATTTATTTTATTTATTTTATTTATTTTATTTATTTTATTTATTATA
>NC_046660.1:150945597-150971700 GCF_010883055.1 Belonocnema kinseyi
TTTCGAATTATCATTTTCAAAAAATATGAAGAAAAATACATTTTTCTATGAAAATGAAATTAAACACACATTAAATACCAGATTGTACATGTTTAGACCATTTAGTATAAAATAAACTACATTTAATGGAAAATACAATAATTGTTTAAACACATAACACTCACAATCTTTTCGTATCGCAAGTTACACAAGTTAAATATACTCTTCGCTGAATAGTCTATTTGATATCGAAAATCAACTAACAATTGAGCAAGAATAAGGGAATGGTCAATCTTTATACTAGGTTTGGCTGCTTCTCAGTCTGTTTTTTTCAATCCTCGTACGTAGAAGGATATCTTGGAGAGTAAATAATCTTCTCTGATACGTCTTCTTCTTTTTAATGACCAATGTTGTAACTGCACTGAAACGGATTCTCTATCCTTTACGGAGAAAAATAGATCGAGAAACTTAACCGACCTCAGTATGGGAAACTTAAGACATATGAACACATCAATAAAGTTTCATTTCTAGTTCGGTAAAACGAAATTCCGTTATACTTCATTCACAAGCATGAAAGCGTGATAAATTAATATAAACATCTTCCGAACTATACTTTAATAGTACTGTACTTCGTAGTTGACATTTCAGTGCACACAATTGTAAAATATATAAAATTATTAGATAAATATTACTGAACAGTGGGGTAAAACGCGGCCGAGGGCTCTGTTGAAAATGTTAGTGGAATTACAAAAAACGCATGTAGAAATCACGGAAGCTCAAGAAACTTTAACTGACAGTTTGATCAACCGTAACTTCTGTAAATAAAAATACTCTTTGACACAATCAAAAGCATAGACTTCCATACACCTTCGTCAGTCACAGCCAATTAATATACAATTTGGCGCAAATATACTGTAGGCACCTACAAACACATATATATTTACATATAATACACACATTAATAAACCATATACAGTTTGTCTACATATACAACCCCTTGTACTATGTGATATTGCACAACAAAACAAAATAAAAAGTAATCTAGCAAAAAGTTCTACAAAGCTTAGTTTAGACACAACAAAGCTTCGAAGTGCGACATAATTAACCAATAAAAAACGATATTCAGCGCTCACTTGCATGTGTTTCAAACGTTGAGATAGTGTGTGCTTTTTAGGCGACACACTTAAGATCCCGTGTTCGGTAATTCCTTGTCAAGTTGCCGGCCTTCCATTATTTATTTCAAAACGCAAGGTTCAACCCCCAAAACTTTTAATACTTTTGAATTCTTCATGCTCACAATTAACAACAAGACTAAGCAACCAAAAAAACCTATCTCTCAGAATTTCTGTTACATGCCTTGTGACAAAATCGAACACAATCTTAACATTCGTAAAAACCAGCAAAAACTTGTTTTTTTACAAAAATTGTAAGCAAGCCTAACATCATATAACACCTTCATGAAAAAAATGTACTTTCCCGGTTCCTCACAGAATTTCTGTTACCTGAATTTTAAAAAATCTAACGAAAACTGTTTATACACGCGAACCCAGAAGACTTTCTTTCTTAAAACTTTTTTACTAAAATTTGAATGACAAAAATTATTTTCTATTCAAAAAATCGCCCTTTTTAAATTCGGTCCGAATTTCTGTTACATACCATGTAACTAAAATTTAAAAAACCCCTCGACATTCGATAAACCCAGAAGAATTAATTTTTGAAACTTTTTTATTTAAATTTTAATAACAAAACTTACTTTCTAGCAACAGATGTTACCTTCATCAGATAACACCTGTGCCGACAGAAAATTACTGTTTCAGGTCCCTCATAGAATTTCTGTACCTATATTTAAAAAAATGTAACAAAAGAACCATACTCACGAACCAAGAAAACGTTTTTTCTTAAACCATTTTTATTCAAATTTTAATAACAAAACATATTTTCTTATAACTACCCTGGCGGACCGAAGGAACTGAATGGAGCCTCTGCAAAGTAACCGCAAAGACGGCATTGGATCCCAATTCGATTCCTTTTAATGAAACTCGAAAAAACAGCAAAATCAACTTTTAAATGGTTGAAATTTGGGTTCTACGTTAAAATTCCCTGTGGAAGGTCAAGGAATAATCGCAATAGTTTTTTTTTGCAATGGTAAAAAGTTTTAAAAAATATAAGACGTATAACGCCTGTTGACTGCTACGTCTTTACGGGTACTTTGTAGAGGATCCATTCGGTTCCTTCGGTACGCCAGGGTAATGTCCCCCTTTCCGATTTCTCTTCGAATTTCTGTTACATAACTTCTAACAAACATTTTGAAAAACCTGAACATTCGTAAAACCCAGCAAACTTGCTTCCTTAAAAAATGTTTTGCAAGCCTAATATCAAATAATACCTTTAACAACACAAAAGATACTTTTCTCGGTACCTCACAGAATTTCTGATACCTGAATTTTAAAAAATGTAACAAAAAATTTCATTACGCGCGAACCCACAAAACTTTCTTTCTAAAAAAATTTGTTACTGACATTTTAATAACAAAAATTATTTTCTATTAACAAAAATTACCTTTTTCGATTCCTCTCCGAACTTCTGATACATACCTTGTAAATAAAATTTAAAACCCTGAGCATTCGCGAAACCCAGCAAACTTGCTTTCTCAAAAAATGTTATGCAAGCCTAACATAAGATAACACATTTACACACAAAAGATTTAGTTTTTGTTCGTCACAGGATTTCTGTTAACTAACTTCTAAGAAATCTAATAAAAAATCTCAACACACGTGAACCCAGAAAACTCTTATTCTTTAAACATTTTACTGAAATTTCAACAACAAAACATATTTTCTAACAATAAAAGTCACCCTCTTCGATTCCTCTTAAAATTTCTGTTACGTATCTTGTAATACAATTTTTTAAAACCCGAATCTTCATGAAACCAAAGAAAACTTGCTTTCTTAACAATTTTTGAACAAGCCTGCATTCATATAACATCTTTACTAGCAAAAATGTTATTTTTTCCGGTTCTTCACAGAAAGGCTGTTGCGTGAATTCTAATAAATGTATCAAAAAAGTTCCACACGTGCGAACTTAGAAAACTGTCTTGTTTTAAACTTTGTACTAAAATTTTAATTAATAAAATTATTTTCTACTAGCAAATATCACCCTTTTCGAGTCATATCGCTATTTTTGTTACAGACCTTGTACATACATTTTTAAAACGCTGATCATTCGTAAAACCCAGAAAAATTGCATTTTGGAAAATTTCCAAGCAAGCCTTGCATCAGATAACACCTTTGCGAACATAAAAGTCACTTTCTTAGGATTCTCACATATTTTTTGTTACCAGAATTTTAACAAATGTAATAAAAAGTCTGAATGCATGCGAACTCAGAAAACACTCAGAAAACATTTCTCAAATCTATTCGGGTTTTATCAGGGAGACATGATCAATCCTGTATTTTAGTAAAGACCAAAGTGCCCGTCTATATGGTACTACCCGGTATCTATCCGGGACGCGAAACCAGAAATTAATTTTATCTAAATCAAGCCGATCATCTACCCGGGTCTACACGGGACCTATTTGGGACACGAAAACAAAAATTAGTTTGTCTATCTGGGTCTATCCGGGACCTTTCTGGGAGTTTACAGTGAAAAAAGCAACAGGTTTTACAGTTTATGTTTATCAGGGTCTCTCCGGGATTTATCTGGGACATGGAGACAAAAATTCATTTCCTCTAAGTTAAAAAAAAACATACATCCAGGCCTATCCGGGATCTATTTGGGAGATTACCCTTGAAAAAAGAAACCAGCCCAGCAGCATATGTTGAGCTGGGTCAATCCGAGACCTACTCGGGACGCGAAAACAAAAATTGATTATCTCTTATTTCAAAAGAAGCGTGTATCTGGGTCTATTCGGAACGTATCTGGGAGTTTGCCAGTAAGAAAAACAGGCCCTATAGTCTATGCTTATCCGGGTCCATCCGGTACTTATTTTGATCACGAAAACATTCATTTCCTCTAAGTTCAAAAAAAGCGTTTAAAACGCCGGATAAGATCCAATACAACTTGTGTAAGACTCTGATTGAAAACAGATAGAACTCTTATACGTGTATATCCGGGCTCTATCCAGTTACTTATTTTCTCTTTGGAAATCTTTCAGAACTATGCGGTTTCTATCAGGAAAACCTGACCAATCATGTATTTTGACAAAGTCGACATTGTCCTCTATGCGGGTATATCCGGATCATATCCAGAGAACGGATACAAACATTGATTTTATTTTAACTCCAAGCTAGTCACTATCCGACTCGAGCATTTTTTCGAAAACTTTTAATAAATGTGAGAGCTAGCATCAGAGCTAGGTGTTCGATGATCTTCTGTAAAAACACCTGGTAAGAACAGCATGCTCACTCGTCAGGTACTTATACCTTGATGTTTACAGCTTCATTTTAGGGTGATAGCTCGCTCTTGTCTTCTCTAGGAGGAACCACGCCGCATTTTAACTGCATCTGTTTATTTTTGCCCAAACACTCGTTCAATAGATAGTCTTATCCTACTCCTGACTGAAACCGTTGTTTTATTGATTATATTTCCTCTAACCTAATTTTACGATTATTCTACCTTCATCTATCTAAAAGGTTTGATTCCATTGCGTTCTTGCACTACTTTTCTTGTACCGATGCGACTGGCAGTAAGCACGTCAATTCTCTTCCGTTGGAATTGTTTAATCTAATTTTATAATGATGTAGACAATTTTTGTCGATGTGCCGAGTGTTGATAATTTTAGTAACATTGTTTATCAGCTATGGTTCCTTTTCCTTTTGTTATATTGAAACAATCGATTTCCATGGACGATCTCTATACCTCACTTGGACAAAAACTGAATCGCAATTGCAAATTCTTCCATCTTTTGATGAATTTCTGTATCTCAGACAAATATTGAATACCTTACTATGCACTTCATGTTGATAAAACTTTGATATTTGACATGTTGATTTTTATTTTCTTTATCTGCAGTGACATCTGTAAGATATTTATAAAATGTTGGAAGACAGTGTATCGGTCGAAATTCAGATTTATTTGGAGCGTTTGATTACGTACGAAACAAACACGTAGCAACCTGGAGCCTGCAGCCTGGCATCAGAGCTGGGTGTCCGATGATCTTCTGCAAACGCCTTGTGAGAGCAGCATGCTCACATGTCAGGCACCATGACTTACGCCTTAATGTTTTTCAGTCTCATTTCAGGATAATTCCTTGCTCTTGTCTTCTCTAGGTGGAACCACACAGCATCTTACTTGCGTCTGTTCATTTTTCCCCCAATACCCGATCAATAGTTAGTCACATCTTCTTCCTGACAAACATCGGTGTCTTGTTGGTTATTTTGCTCCTGACCTCATTTTACGATAGGACCTTCTTTCATCTGTTTGAAATGTTAGATTTCGTTGCGCTCTTGTACTACTTTTCTTTTGTTTAATCTCATTCTATAAGGATGCTGGTAATTTATTGATTTGCCGACTATTACATATTATCTGATAACTATTAGTATTTAATATATATTAAATATTACTATTAAAAAATAGCAGTTAAAAATGGCACAGGAACAAATCATTACATCTTAAACGTCAACTTATAGATTGTATGCGAGAGAATAAAACTTTGAGACCAATAGTTCACAATTACAGATAAAAGTTGTCTATAAATTTGAGCGCGTGCAAGCTATACCAAAGTTTTCCTTTACAAAAATACCTGATTACTTTGGGGCATTCGTTATATGTTCATTTGTATACATTTTGTCGAAATTGCATTTAAAATTGAACTTTGAGAATTTTTATTATTTTATTGTAGAAAACGTATGAGTTTTTCATTTCAAAACTTCGATCTGAAATAATGGACATGAATCTCCTGGTAACTTCCTGTAAACTTCCCACTACAGATTCTCAGCAAATTTAAAAGAACTTCCATAGAAATTCTTAGGAAATTATCTGGAATTTTGGAACATGGAGGTTGAAATGTAATTTGTGCAATTTTTGTCAGCTTCCGTCGAGAACTTTACGGAAACAGCTAAAACGAATCTGCGTGAACGGATCAAAAGTGGTGAAGATTTGCCGACAGGTACCTTTGTTAAAAAAATGAGTATGAGAGAGAAAAAAACCGATTGAAAATGTCTACACAGAAATTCTTCAGAGCCATTACAAGGTTAATTTTCACTGTACCCGCTTTGAAGAATTCTAGCTTCATGGTGCAACTTTAAAATATGAGGAAAAGAAAAGATCCAGATGCTAAGCCGAAAACGGCTCTAGATGAAACACTTCTTAAATGTGTTAATATTGATTTAGTGTCTCTCACTCAAATCAGAAGTCACTTTAATTCGACGAAATATGAAAAGGAGGGTTTTCAATAAGGCAGCTTTTTGGAGACGCACCGAACTGCTCGATACTGCCTGAAATTAGTGCTTCTAATGTGCCTCATAAGTCTGTGAAACAGTTTGTTGTAAGAGTAAATAAATCTCACAATAATCGTCTCTTTAGATTAAAGATTTACATGCGAATTTACGCACTTGGCTAGAGTGCCTTGTATTTCAACCTGTTCCTAATTAACCTGAGCCACCAAACTTTTCCAAAAATTGCTTAAAATGTATGAAGTAAAATATATATCAGAACTCTTGGCCTAGGCCCTGGGCCTGACCTTGCAGAAGGACCTACTTTTATTGAGAAGCAAGAAGCAGTGAGGATTTGTGAGGGTTTCAGCGGAATAGCTATTTTAAATTAGCTGCACGGTTATAGAAATACCTTCAAAACAACTAGTTACTTGCGAGAGGCCATCCTACAATAGATAATGATCTAACAGTAGATAATTATTAAATATAAGTACAAATATTAGTAAAATAATCAATTCTCATTTCGATATATTAACACGTGTCGTGTTTTAACTAATATCTAAAATAAATCATTTATTTTACATACATTAGTATTTTTAATTATTGATTATCCTCCGCTACCGTGGAGATAAGCGGTAGTTTTTAAGGAAAGACAAGATATGTTCAGAATTATTTTCAAACGTTTTTAAATAAAGCCTCAAAATTGTTTAACTCTTTAAAAAAGAAACAATGGAAAAGAAGTCGTTTCATTCCATCAGGGGTCGATTATTAATTTGAAATCTTCAGCAACAAGTGAAAAGAAAGGGTGAAGCCTACCGGACAACACAACCCCCGTAATCAATTCGCTTCGAAATATCTATTTCTTTGCAACGCTTTAGGCTTTAATAAAAACATCCACATTTTTTATTAACCAAATTTCAAAACAAAATCTTTGACACCAAAATATTCGAGAATATTCGTTATTAACCCTAGAGGGATCCTATACACTTTTTGCCCTCACCGGATCCTGTGGGGGACAAATGTCCCCCATTTGGATTCCTTGTGCTCAATCTTTTGCTTTCATCGGAATCAGATGTTAATATATACCATTCTCTTCGTTTTTTAATGTTGAAGGGATTGGTGTATACAACATCCCATTTAAATGAATTTAAATTGTTGAAAAAAATGTTTGAACAAATAAAAATCGCGGAAAATCGTGTTTTTGACATTTTTTTGAAAAAATCATGTCATTTTTTTCTAATTAACTAATTTTGAAATTTCAAACGCCATTTTGAAGGGTACAAATTTAAATTTAAGGTGGTGTAGGTTATAATTAGTCTTCCAAAAATTATATTTGTTTGAACATTCGAAGTTAGAAAATTGAAAAAATTAGAAATATCAGAAGTGCGGACAGAATGCTTATTATTATAAATAATTTAAATGTATTAATCTTAGTCAATCTTTTTGTTTTCGGATGAATAATAAGATGGTTTCATTTAAATGAAGATAACAAAATTTTTAAAAAGTTTATTTCAATGAAAAAGCGGTTAGTAAATTTGAAAGATAGGAAAAATTCGTCGGAATTAAACAAATGAGCCTTTTCTACAAAACTTTTTTTACTTTCAAATTCATTCTCGAAATAAAATTGAATTTAATACATTAAATTAAACTGAATATTGCATTAAATAAGCTCCATCAACTTTGACGCAAAGGTTGCACACGAACTCTCTATATTCGTCACACACAGGTCGGTTGCAGCTTCTTTCTTTCCTGCGTCACTACAGTCACAACATCCGCACTTTTTAGTTCGTACATTCTCGACATCTTAAATGAGAAAAACAATTATTTACTAATTATTTATTAATTGATTTATTATTGAAATTTATAAACACTGTATGAATAGAATTAAAGAAAACAACTTTAAATTGGTATATATCACATTTTTAGTCGTTTGTACATATAATTTTTTCTTAAATTACAAAAAATCAATTTCAAACATTAAAATACAATGATATCCTGTAAATATACGTCAAATGCGTTCATTTACATTAAAAAAATGAAATTGACTTAACGTGATGAAACTCGAACGTAACGGATCCTCTGGGAGACAAATGTGCCCCAAGCGTTCAGCATTTGCTTTTTACTTGATAGGCAGCGAACAGCCGGCTACATCAACCACTTCACCGCACTCTAGGATAGTCGAACTGAATTATTGTTAGGGTCTGCACCAAAAAATCAGAGATATTTGCTTAGGAGAATTAATTGAGTTTTGCGTGGGGCATATTTGTCCCCGCAGGATCCGTGTAGGGTTAACATAATTTCGATAGAAAAGTTCTGACGCCAAAACTTTCGAGAATTTCTTTTGCTTGCAACGCTTTGGGCCTAAATAAAAACATTTACAATTGTTCTTAACAAAATTTCGATAGAAAATATTTTACACCAAAATTTTCGAGAGTTTGTTTTCTCTTGCAGCGCACTAGGCTTCAATAAAAACATTCACCTTCGTTATAAGAAATTACGATAGAAAACGTATGACAACAAAATTTTCGAGAAATTTTTTTTTCTTTGCAAAGCTTTAGGCTTAAATAAAAACATTCATATTTGGTATTATCACAATATCGATAGAAAATCTTTGACACCAAAATTTTCAAGAAATTTTATTTCCCTTGCAACGCTTTAGGATTCAATAAAAACATCCACATTTGGTATTATCAAAATTTCGATAGAAAATATTTGACACCAAAATTTTCGAGAATTTTTTTTCCTTGGAACGCTTCAGACTTAAATAAAAACATCCACATTTTTTACTAAAAAAATTTCGATAAAAAATTGTAACACAAGAATTTTGGAGAATTTTTTTTCTTCTAACGCTTCAGGCTTAATTAATAACATCTACATTTGTTTTCAAAATATTTCGATAGAAAAATTCTGACACAAAAATTTTCAAGAAATTTTTTTCCTTGTAACGCTCTAGGCTTTAATAAAAACATCCACAATTGTTATTAATAAAACTTCCATACAAAATTTTTTACACCAAAATTTTCGAGAAATTTTTTTCCTTGCAATGCCTTAGGCTTCAATAAAAGCATCCACATTTGTTATTAACCAAATTTTGATAAAAAATCTTTGACACCAACATTTTCAAGAAATTTTTTTTTCCTGCGCTTTACGCTATACGCTTTAGGCTAAAATAGAAACATCCTCATTTGTTATTATCAAAATTTCGATAGAAAAACTTCTAACACAAAAATTTTGGAGATTTTTTTTTCGTCCTAACGCTTTAGGCTTCATTAATAACATCTATATATTTTTTTAATTTCTATAGATAACTTCTGACACCAAAATTTTCGAGAATTTTTTTCTCTTTTCAACGCTCGACGCTTCAACAAAAACATCCCAATTCGTCATTAAAAAAATTTCGATAGAAAACTTCCGTCTCCAAAATTTCCGAGAAATTTTTTTCCTTGCAACGCTTTCGGCTTAAATAAAAAAATCCACAATGGTTAGTAACAAAATTTCTATGGAAAATCTTTGACACTATAATTTACAATAAGAACATCCACATTTGTTATTAAAAAAACTTCGATAGAAAACTTCCGACGCCAAAATTTTCGAGACATTTTTTTTCCTTGCAAAGCTTTAGGCTAAAATAAAAACATCCACATTTTTTATCAAAATATTGATAGAAAATCTTTGACACCAAAATTTTCGAGAATTTTTTTTCGTTGGAATGCTTCAGGCTTAAATAAAAACATCCACATTTGGTATTATCAAAAATTCGATAGAAAATCTTTGACACCAAAATTCTCCATAAATTTTTTTCCTCGGAAAGCTTTAGGCTTGCTGAAAAAATTTTTACATTTGTTAATAAAAGAATTTCGATGAGAACTTCTAACACAAAAATTTTGGAGGATTTTTTTTTCTTCTAACGCTTTAGGCTTCATTAATAACATCTTTAAAAAATTTCGATAGATAACTTCTGACACCGAAATTTTCGAAAAATTTTTTTTCCTTGCAATGCTGTAGGCTTCAATAAGAACATCCACAATTATTATGAATAAAATTTCGATAGAAAATCCTTGACCCAAAATTTTCGCGAAATTTTTTTTCCGTGCGCTTCACGCTATACGCTTCAGGGTAAAATAAAAACATCCTCATTTGTTATTATCAAAATTTCAATAGAAAATCTTCGACACTAAAATTTTCGCGAAATTCTGTTTTCCTTTTAACGCTTCAGGCTTCATTGATAACATCCACATTTATTATTTTTAAAATTTCGATAGAAAATCTTTGACACTAAAATTATCGAGATTTTTTTCCGTGCAATGATGTAGGCTTAAATAAAAACATCCTCAATTGTTATTATCAAAGTGCTTTAATTAAAACATCCATATTTGTTTTATCAAAATTTCGATAAAAGATCTTTGACACCAAAAGCTTCAAGATTTTGTTTGTTTTCCTTGCAACGCTTTATGCATCAATAAAAATATCCACATTTGTTACCTTGAGCTTCACGCCATACCTTTTAGGCTGAAATAAAAACATCCTTATTTGTTATTATCAAAATATGGATAGAAGATCTTTGACAAAAAAATTTTCGATTTATTTTTTTGCTTGCAAAGCTTTAAGCTTCAATAAAAACATCCACATTTGTTATTAACAAGACCTTGATGAAAAATCTTTGATACCAAAATTTTCGAAAAATTTTTTTCCTTGCAGCGCGTTACGCTTTAATAAAAACTTAAACATTTGTTGTTAACGAAATTTCTACAGAAAATCTTTGACACTGAAATTTTCGCGAAATTCTGTTTTCCTTTTAACGCTTCAGGTTTCATTGATAAGATCCACATTTGTTATTTTCGAAATTTCGATAGAAAATCTTTCACAACAAAATTATCGAGATTTTTTTCCTTGCAATGCTGTAGGCTTAAATAAAAACATCCTCATTTGTTAATATCAAAATGCCGATAGAAAATCTTTGACACAAAAATTTTCGAGAATTTTTTTTACTTGCAACGGTTGAGGCTTCAATAAAAACATCCACATTTGTTATTTAAAAATTTCTATAGAAAATATTTGACACCAAAATTCTCGTGATATATGTATTTTTTTCCTTTTAATGCTTTAGGCTTCAATAAAAACATCCACACTTGTTATTGTAAAAATTTCGATAGATAATCTTTGACCCCCAAATTTTGGAGATTTTTTTTTCCTTGTCACGCTGTAGGGTTCAATAAAAACCTGCACATTTGTTTTTAAAAAATTTCGATAGATAACTTTTGATACCAAAATTTTCGAGAATTTTTTTTTCCTTGTAACGCTTTAGGCTTCAATAAAAACATCCAGCAGTGTTATTAACAAACTTTCATACGAAAATCATCCGTACCAAAATTTTCGAATAATTTCTTTTTCCTTGCAACGCTTGAGGCTTAACTAAAAACATCCACATTTGTTACACAGCCACACCCAAAAAAAGTCTGCGGATCTGGTAACAAGGCACTCGTATTCCTATGGATTTTGGGGCCCTGAATTCAAATTCGGTATTAAAAATCACCCATCAAGTCATGGTTGAGCCATAACCTCAAAAAATGACGAAAAATCTGGCATTGAGGCAAATAAATTTCAAAATAATGCCAGTGATGCAAATTTTCACTTCAAAAACATATCGACAACTGTGAAGGATCAGCCCTTGCCTGATATCAACTTATTTAACATAATATTACCCAACAGAATCTGACCTAACCTAACCTGAATTAACAGAAATTTATTGAACTACACGTACAGCTCTGGAAGCATATTTTCCCAGTAGCAAATGTGTGCTACATCGAATGGGTCAACTTGAGACTAACCTAGAAATAAATCTAACCTAGCCTAACCTAACCTAACTTTACGAAACACAATTAAACTGATTGTGTTTTCCCGTTGTGTTTGCGGTACCGTTTCATTCAGCTTCGGTTTAACCTACATAGAGGTTTAACCTACCCTAACCTAACAAAACCCGACCTAACCTCACCGATTACGCTGGCAACCCTGTTCTTGCGTACTTTCATATTTTGACATTAATAGCAGTAAATGTATGGAGTTTCGTAACCGCTCGTTGCTAGCATTATTCGCCTGTGTCTGTAACCAGGGCACCTCCACGTGTTGACGGTGGGCAACGGATCCACATTGGCGGATTCCCTGGGTAAACGGCGTTCATGTCGTCATGGCAGACACAGGTAAAAAGTGTATTACGATGCAGGGAAAACCCCCAGTATCGGAATCTGGTCAGGGTGGGAAAGCTTGCTCTCTGACGTCGTCATCATGCAACCGTAGCTCTTCATCAGTGGATCACTTGGTTGGTGTAGAGTCTCATGCTACGAGGAAAAAAACCGCGAGCATTTCTCAATCGCATGTCTGGAAGAATAGCTCAGATTGATTCTGTTTCATTTGCAGTAAATATGAAGTGAGCAGTTTGCGAAAATCAATAGACAAGGAAGTAAAAAGTCTTCACGAGAATTGTTTTGACCGTAAATTGCTACACCAAGAAACAAAATTGGTTCCTCACGTCATTTGCAATTCCTGCAGACTTATGTTGTATCGTCTAAAAAATTCAAACAACGAAAAGTACCGCAAGTACTCACACCAACCACATAGAAAAGCCCCGTTATTGCGAAGGACTGCTACTTTTGCATGAATTCCGTCAAAGGGTTCAACGCCAAAAATAAAAATAACATTTCGTACATTAATGTGTGCACAGTCAAAAGAGCAATTGAAATCAATAAAAATGCACGCCAGACTGATTTAAGCGCTTCAGAAGATGATCGAATGGATGTTGAAAATCAGCGCCATGAAGACGGTAGTGAAACCAGTGATCGAACAGAAAATAGTTCTGATGATTTCGATGAAAATGACGAAAAAGATGACGAATATGGCGTGCATAAAATGAAATTGAAGGTTCCAGTATTAGTATCGCAAACAGAACTGAATGATTTTATTAGAGATCTTAGATTAACGAAAGACGGCGCTGAATTTGCCGCTTCATTTCTAAAAAGAAGAAATCTTCTAGAGCCAAAGACAAAAGTTGTATTCTATCGCGACAGGGACAAAGAATTCAGAAAGTTTCTCGTTAAAGACGAAGAGACGTCTTTAGTGTACTGCACTGACTTTAACGGACTAATGAACCACTTGAAGAAAAATGTGTACAGAGACGAAGAATGGCGACTTTTCATTGATTCGTCAAAACAAAGCATTAAGGCTGTTTTACTGCATAACAAGTATCCTTACGCTCCTATCCCTATAGCTCACTCAATGGTCATCAAAGAAGAATATAGCAATGTTAAAATGCTTCTTGAAAAAGTTAATTACACGAATCACAAATGGCAAATATGTGGTGATCTCAAAATCATAACAATGACATTAGGCCAACAATCGAGTTTCAGGAGAGAGCCATGCTTTATATGCCTGTGGAATACCAGAGATTGAGCCAATCATTACAGCAAAAGACATTGGCCAAGCGTGCATTTCAATTTTCGTCATGTGGCTCATGAAATTAGTATCTCTTGTCAATATTCGAATCTGTGGTCCATCAGAGACTCCTTCTTTCAATTTAGCGTCTGAAACATTAGGGAATTTAAGGGATATATACTTATAGCATTGTCCATCTTTGTCTAACGCCTTGATGGTTGATGATATTCATCAACCAAAGCCTCGTTGATCCAGAAAAAATTTTACTACCACCCCTCCACATAAAGCTTGGGCTCATGAAGCAATTTGTCAAGGCGTTAGACAAAGATGGACAATGCTATAAGCATATATCCCTTAAATTCCCTAACGTTTCAGACGCTAAATTGAAAGAAGGAGTCTTTGATGGACCACAAATTCGAATATTGACAAGAGATACTAATTTCGTGAGCCACATGACGAAAATTGAAATGGACGCTTGGGAAAGTTTTAAAGCAGTAAACGCAAATTTCTTCGGTAATAAAAAAAGTCCAGACTACGAGAATATTGTTGCGAAAATGATAAGAAACTACAAAAAGTTAGGCTGCTTGATGAATTTAAAACTTCACTTTCTAGATTCCCATCTGGATAAGTTTCCAGAAAATGTTGGTGATTTCAGCGAAGAACAAGGGGAACGTTTTCATCAAGACATAAAAGTGATGGAACAACGATATCAGGGTAGATGGGAGACGATTTCATGATGGCTGATTTTTGCTGGATGTTGAAAAGTGAAACGAATGTAGGACTTAAACGTAAGCGTAACCCTTTGCATCGTCCCTTCGAAGAAAAAAGGAAACGTTATAGCAGGCAGAAAATAGACTGAAATAGGTTAATGAATCAATTTAATTACGATAAAAAGCAAGATAAAATGTAAACACCAAAGATAGTATAAATATATCCCTCAAGTCTAAGAAAAGCAGAGAGAAAAAATTTTTGAATAAAACTCTTATTTATTTGCATGTTTAAGTTACAGTTCTACGTTTCAATTGGTACAAGCATTGTCAGATTAATTGAAATGGGGTTAATTCTACTTGTAGTTCTAAGTTTCTTCAAATGAGTAATGTGCGTCTAAATTTTTAACCGCCTGTAGTACAATGAAATGAATTTTATTGTGTTACAACGGGAACACTTCAGTTAAGTTGTGTTGCGTTAAGCAAAATTTCGTTAGGTTCTGTTAAGTTAGATTCATTTGTACCGCAAACACAACGGGACAACACAATGAGTTTAATTGCGTTACGTGAAGTTAAGTTAGGTTAGGTTAGGTCAGGTTTTTTTAGTTTAGGACAGGTTCGACTTCTTTGCAGGTTAAGTCCAAGCTGATTCAAACGGTACCGCAAACACAACGGGACAACACAATCAGTTTAATTGTGTTCCGTGAGGTCAGGTTAGGTTAGGTTAGGCTAGGTTAGATTCATTTCTAGGTTAGGCTTGAGTTGACCCATTCGATGTAGCACACATTTGCTACAGGGAAAATATGCTTCCAGAGCTTTACGTGTAGTTCAATAAATTTCTGTTAATTCAGGTTAGGTGAGGTCAGGTTCTGTTGGGTAAAGTTATGTTAAATAAGTTGATATCAGGCAAGGGTTGATCCTTCACAGTTGATGACATGTTTTCGAAGTGAAAATTTGCATCACTGGCATTATTTTGAAATTTATTTGCCTCAGTGCATGATTTTTCGTCATTTTTTGAGGTAATGGCTCAACCATGACGTGATGGGTGATTTTTGATACCGAATTTGAATTCAGCGCCCCAAAATCCATAGGAATACGTGTGTCTTGTTACCAGATCCGCACACTTTTTTTTGTGTGGCTGTGTGATTATCCAAATTTCGATAGAAAATCTTTGACAATGAAATTTTCGAGATATTTTGTTTTTCTTGCAACGCTTTAGGCTTGTTACTAAAAAAATTTCAATCAAAAACTTCAGACACCAAAATTTTCGATAAATTCTTTTTTTCCTTCTACGGCTTCAATAAAAACATGCGCATTTGTTGTTATCAAAATTTCGATAGAAAATCTTCTTTATTCATAATGTGCCCCCTAAGGGTTTACATGACTTCCATTCCTTACAATCGTTCAGTTTATATCTATATTTTTTTACAATCTTATCCCTTCTATATATAATTAAAATTTTGTCATAAGGACAACCGCAGGATTTCGCCGGGAGCGGGTGCTAATCTGAAAAATTGCACCCGCTTCCAGCGAAATCGCGGTAAAATTTCAGCCATAACCGTGTCTCACAACCGTGAGATAGGTGGTTACAGTCTGTAAAGGAATCAATACGAGGATCCAGCAAAAGCCTCGTGCACCCTAAGAACACGGAGTGACCCAAGGACGACCGCCTTCTGCATTTTTCCCGCAAGTGTTCTAGCATATTGTTGACACGCAGGGATGCTTTTTAGACCATTAGCAAGTGAAAGCTTGGCACCTCCAAGAGTGCCGATGATAAGGACGATCAGTTTAACAGAATATTCCGGGTACAATCGTTGCACCTCCCTTATAAGGTCCCAATACCTCTCTTTCTTTTAATTCTCATTGGCTATGATGTTTTTTCAGCTGGTGCCGAAAATTCGATAACGAACATGGTTCGCTTCTCGAAGTCAAGAAGAACCATGTCAGGCCTCGAGTGAGCAACAGAAACAATTGTCGAGAATATAAAGTTCCAGTATATACGGCACTTCCCATTCTCGACAATTGACTCAATTTCCCTAGGAGCATTTAGAGGAGCGATATTAAGGTGAATGCTGTAGGAGTGACAGAGGTGGTAATAAAGTACTCTTAGTGCCGCATTGTGCCTTTGAATGTAGGTCGTTCCCGCGTGTGTTGGACAACTAGATAGTATGTGAGCTAAATGCTCGGGGTGTGCATAGCACACCCTGCAGCTATCATCGTGAATGTCTTGGCTCAAAATGTGGCGACGGTATGTTAAGGTGGAAATGACACTGTCTTGGCATGCAAAAATGAAACCCTCCCTACCCGACTTTAATCCGGGCGATTTAAGGAAAGCAAACGTTAGCTCACAAGACATTGACTGATTCTTCACTTTTCTGTGGAAGATACCGTGCATCCTCTTATCGAGAAGGCTGTTCACGAAAGTTTTTCTCTTGTGCTTTCTTGACCCGGGCTTTCAGGAGGTAGTACTCGAGATAGATAAGATTTGATGCATTTTGCTCAGCCCTAATACTGAAGTCAAGTCCGAGTGTTTCAGCAGCCTCCTCCGCTGCTTTGTACAGAAATGCTCCTTTTCCCACTTCTTCGTGATTCCTGACCATTTTAAGAAGAGGATCTCTTTCATTTGCAACTCTATGTGCTGTACCTAGAATAACCTTGTTATGAAGACATTCAAGACTCAATATTCGGCGACCCCCTTGAGGGCGTGAGATGTACAGTCGCGGAACGGAAGACTTAAGATGCATGCTTTTGTTCATGTGCATAACCCCTCTTGTCCCGATATCAAGAGATCTGAGCTCGTTCTTCGTCCATAGCACTACTCCAAATGAATAGAGTAGTGCCGGGACGGCAAGCATGTTCGTTGCAGATACTTTGTTCCTCGCCGACAGTTCGGAAGACCAAATCGGTCGGATGAGACGTTTGTATCTGCTTCGGAGAGTATCCTTTATAGATGTCACATCCTGAATCGTCACACGATTTTTTCCAGATGAGATAGTAAATCTGGTTTTCCAAAGTGGCATCAATCTCTCTATGCACCCAACTATTTGCGGATGAACCTTTAAGATTTCCAAAAGCAGATGATAAGTCTATGGGATATCGAATCGAAAGCTTTCCGATAATTAATCCAGGCCATCGATTGGTGACGCTGGTAGAATGCTGTATCTTTGCAGACACATCTATCGATGAGCAGGTTCTCCCGACATCCGGCTACGCCTTTCTTTGAGCCTCGTTGTTCATACAAAAAAAAATTTTTTTCGATTTATTTTTTTGCTTGCAAAGCTTTAGGCTTCAATAAAAACATCCACAGTTGTTATTAAAAAACTTTGATCGAACATTTCCGACAACAAAATTTGCGAGCAATTTTTTTCCTTACAACGTTGTAGGCTTCAATGAAAACATCCACATTGGTTATATACAAAATTTCGATAAAAATTTTCTGACACAAAAATTTTCGAGAAATGTTGTTACCCTTGCAAAGCTTTAGCATTCAATACAAACATCCACATTTGATATTATTAAAATTTCGATAGAAAACTTCCGACAGCAGAATTTTCGAGAAATTTGACTTTTTCCTTTCAACGCTTACGGTTTCAACAAAAATGTTTCTGACACCGAAATTCCCGAGAAATTTCTTTTCCCTCGCAACGCTTTATGCTTCAATAAAAACCTGCACATTTGTTATTGAAAAAATTTCGATAGAAAATTTCTGACACCGAAATCTTCGACAAAAAAACTTCGATAAAAAACTTCAGACACCAAAATTTTCGAGAAATTCTTTTTCTCCTTCTACGGCTTCAATAAAACATTCACATTTCTATGAACAAAATATCGATGAAAAACCTTTGACACTATAATTTCCAAAAAAAATTTCCTTCCAGCGCGTTAGGCTTGAATAAAAACTTCCACAATTGTTATTGACAAAATTTCGATAGGAAATATTGGACACTAAAATTTTCAAGAATTTTTCTTTGCAATGCTTTAGTCTTCAATAAAAACATCCACAGTTGCTATTAAAAGATTTTAGATCGTAAATTTCTGATTCCAAAATTTTCGAGAAGTTTTTTTTCCTTGCAATGCTTCGGGCTTCAATTAAAACATCCGCATTTGTCATTAAACAAATTTTCATAAAAAATTTTCAATCCAAAAATTTTCGAGAAATTTTTTTTACTGGAAGCGCGTTTGGCTTAAATATAAACATCCACATTTGTAATTTGTAATTAACAAAATTTCAAAAGATAATATATAACACCAAAAATTTCCAGAAATATTTTTTTTCCTTGCAGCGCATTAGGCCTCAATTTAAACATCCACAGTTGTTATTTAAAACTTTTAGGTTGAAAATTTCTGATAGCATCATTTTCCAGAAATTTTATTTCCTTGCAATGCTGTAGGCTCCAATGAAAACATCCACATTTTTTAAAACAAAATTTCGATAAAAAATTTCTGACACCAAAATTTTCGAGAAGTTTTTTTTCTTTGCCATGTATTAGGCTTCAATAAAAACATCGGCATTTTTTCATAATAAAATCTTGATAAGAAATCTTTAATATTTCACGTAATTTTTTACGTCATTTTACATAAAATTATTATTTAGTTTAGGGATCATTTAATAATGAACAAAGTATCTAAAACAAGGCATGTCCACGGTGCGCACAAAGTACGCAAAAACATTGTTTCGAGAAAATCCCATTTAAAGTTGTTCAAATCTACTTGTATCTGCTACAGAATGCTTCTTTCAGATTCGTATTTCATTGAAAGTTATGCTCGTATATTTATGAAATTTTTAGACAATATTTTTGAAATGTTGTACACGTTTTTTGCAGGACACTGTTATATTTTTGCAGAGAATATACTAACCTAACATGTACCATCTTTGTCCTACAGTTATCAATGGAAAAAAAGTATTATGGTGGAATTGACAATTTACAAGCGTAGTACTTGGTAAACATACCACTTAATTTGTAGGACAATGTGGCCATTAAATGATACAAATATTTATTAAGCGACTTAACAAAATATCATCTCGTTATTAATTGTTTTTTATAGACTCGTTATTTTGACATATTGGGTGATCGCGAGCAAGAGTGGTTTTTGTTGTAGAAAAAAGATGAATGTTTATCAAACATATTTTACGATAAGTACAATACAAAAACAGGTTACTGTGAATAAATAACACAACCATAGGAATACGAAATACGGACAAAGGTTTAAAATTATCATTCAATCTCAAACATTCTGCTCGCCTCGTTTGAACGAAATTATTTTAAGAATAGAACAAAAATAAATAAATAGATAATTGCATAACAAAAATAAATAAATTGATAACTGTACAAGAAAAACGATGCCCAAAAACCACTAAGCATCATTTATAGCTCTCAGAAGGAGACATAATTTCACGATTGGCCTCTTGAAAACTGGAACGTCCAACATGAAGATGCGTATAACGTGATCCATCAATCGAACCAGAAGAACCGCTCCACACAACTCCAGGTGCGGCAATGACACCTGCTTCAAAGGAGCAACCTTGGTTTTGGATCTTAAGAGGAACTTAAGCACTTCATAAAATTTATTGCTTGCTTGAATTTCTAATTTTCGGTATTATTTTTTTTAAATGCGTTTTTCTCGAAATGCCTTTTTTTCAATTCGCGTGCACTATAACTGGGCGAATTGTTGACCGATTTTTGAAAACAAAAGTGATAATTAATTGCTATTAAATTATTTATTAGTTGTACCTAATTGTAAAAAATATAATAATTTTGAGTAGCTATTTTTCTTAAAAAAGAATGAAAAAAAATGTGAACATTTTCTAATTTTTTTCCAAACGCCTCTTAATTGTCCAGTTTTCAATATTTTTAGCTAGAAGTTGGTTGAACTAATAAAAAAACATGTAAATAATCTGACAAAAATGTATTCATTGCTTTCAGATGAAATTTGTGACCTGCACATTGCACGTGAATGGTGGACTCGGACGAGGGACCTCTAAAAACAGCAGCTTGTAACTTGGAAATTTAAATGAAAAAAACTTGAAAAACTTCCGAAATTTGACTTGAATTGTATATAAAATGACTTTGCAGTTTCAATCAATCACAATCATTTCTTCCCCTTTAACAAAATTAACAAAAAAAAGCATAAAAATAAGCCTTCTTATTAGGTTTCCCCTCTTAATACGAATATCAAGTTCAATATTTCACGTGACAGTTCTGTGTGAGAAGTGACGTCACTAATCCGACAGTCCGAAATCATGTAAATTAATTTTTCGAAGAAAATTAATTAAGCGAATTTAGTAAACGTGATTAAGAAACCAGAGTAAAGCATCACTTTATTTGATCGTAACGCACATTTGTTATTGTCAATACAATTCACTCGCAGGTTTCCACGTTGCAAATGTTGATAGAGATGCAGCTTAGATTGTCCGATGCACAAATCTCTTAACATCAGGTTTCAAAATTCACTTTTCACTCTAGATAATACCAGAAGAACACATCAGTAAAAAAATTTCAGTGGTCACTTTTGCAATCTAAACTTACTGATTTAAAATGCACATATTGTAGTGTGAGAGATCTCGCAAATTAAAGGATAGGTATGGGATGTGGAGAATCGAGATCGGGTGAAGTCAAAGAACGAGAAGACAATTTAACAATAAATATGTATATTCAACCAACTTACAACTGGTGAGTAGGACCTGCTGGCCCATGATCGATCTTTAATCTCGCCGGTTATCCCCGAGAGCAGGTTAAGGTGGTAGATGATGTCGTAGATTAGGCAGGGCTGAGGGGCTAAGCTTCGTCCTAGTGGATAGCGTTGTTGGAACTCAAAAACACCTAGGGGGTTGATAGCAGACTGTAACCCGTATCGGGTGCAGAAAGAACAAGCCAGCCAAAGGCAGAAAGATAGTCGAGACTAATTGCCTTCGGGGCATGATTGTGGTAATAAGGACTGGGAATAAGCGGCTGTGAGCTAATCACTTCGGAGTTGACATTTTAATGTTCATAATTGTAAAATATGTGAAACGCTGGATAAAAATTACTGAACAGTTGGGTAAAACGCAATAGAGGGCCCGGTAGAAAATGTAAGTACCTTTACATAAAAGGCATGAAGTAATCACGGAAACTCGAGAAACTTAACTGCCATTTTCGTAAACCGTAAGCTTCTGTGAATAAAAAAACTCTTATACACAAAGAACAGCATACGCTTACATACACATTTGTCAGGTACAGCCAATTAGAATACAATATCGTAGCAAATACACTCACATCACTTTAAACTACTTACACACATACAATATACACGTAAATAAACTACATATATACTACATATATACGACGCTTTCGACGCAGCTATACAGACGCACGTTCCACGCTGAGAGGTGAAATTTGGAACTCTCTTATATAGTAACTAGAGAATTTAATTCAGCACTTTTGAGAAAGAGAGGTCAGGGGCGAATAAATGATTTTGTAGGTGTCCCAAAATTATTATCACAAACTACGAGAGCCGACACTAAAACTTACTTAATTAATTCAGATTTAAGAAATACTTTAATTATAAGAATGAGGACAGTAATAAATAATAATAATAATAATAATAATAAAATATAATAAAAGTAATTGTAAAGCATAACAAAAGCCTTCTTAAAAAGATTTATTATATAAGATGAATTATTTTTGGCACACCCATTTTGTAATTGCCACTTCAAGTTCTAGCCATTTCCCACTATTTCTTTGAATAATAACTTAATTTTGTCTGAAATGGTCAACTTTTTGGCAAGCGCTCGTAAAATATATAATTATAAAAACATAAAAGTGATTTACAAAATTTGATTTACTTAACTTTTTCTATTTCCCCTCTCTCACAGTTTTAAAATTGATGCTCGTTAATTCTTTATTTCTGTTATTTGACTGTGCATTACTTGAAGTTGTTTCATTTCTTTATGAAAATTAGATCTACAAAAGAAGGGTGTGGCGGAAAAAGCATGTAATTCCATCGGTATAGATTTTTCAGGAGAGAAAAAGCTTTTTAACAAATCGAAAGATAAAAAAATGAGAAAGACCAGTCAAAATTTGAAGGAGTTCTAGAAATGTCAGCAAACAAAAATTTGAACACATTAATTTTTCCAGATACAGCTCGCCAAGTGTCGAATGCTGCCGAAACCATGTTATCCTACGCATTTTTTTCATTTTCTAAGATCCCAAATAACATAAAACATATGCCTAAAACATTATAAATGCATTACGAGACAAATAGAGGGCTAAAAAGCGAAAAATTTAATAGAAAAATATCGTTTCTTTAAATAGACGCATTTCATGATATCAGTGTTATTTTTATATATAAAAACCCATTCTCACTACCGGTTCTAATTTGGATATGCAGTACGGCTTCGGTTGGAAATGATTTTTTGGTCACGCCTGAGTGACCATTACACACCCCCCGCACAATTCCTTTTACTCCTACTTGCAACGCGGCGTCAATTCTCGGAAGAACTGCATTAGGGCGCCCTATCTAATAGCGTATTCGGTTATCTTGCATTGGCGTACTCCAAGAGCACTCCGACTGCTCCATTTTACTTCTTACTTCTTCCTTCTCACTCCGACCTGCTTTGGTGCAGATCGGAGTGCTCTTGGTCGTGCACCAGTGTACGATAACCAAATTCTCTTTTGTAAATTTAAATCGAATGAAAATCATACTACTTTTACTTAAAGCGAATTGTGCTTCTTGAATATATTACAACTTTCTAAGATTCTAATAAATTGAAGGGTGGATATTCAAAGTCGCATAACCGCCATTTCCATGTTTTTACAGAAGACCGGAAAAACGCTCATATTTTTTGTAATTTTAATATTTTTTGAAAAGCTCACGACTTTTCTGTTTCTTCATTATAAGATAATACGTCACCTATTCAATTTTAAAGCAATTTCGATTAAAATTGAGGACGATACGACCACTTGAAATTTTGCCACGTATAAGTCGAGGGGGTCTGGCAGTTCAAAGTCGTATATCAACCATTAGTGTCACGAAGTGAAAGTAAGACATACGTGTATTCCTCGTAGCTGATGTGGTGTTCCTTGTTTTCCGCGACGAGATTAACCATTTCCCCGGAAGTATAGGACCTAGAACATTGCTTCTTGAACCAAAATGTTAGAAAATGAATCAAAGGCACGGTTTGACGATTTTCAACATTAAAATACTTTTTGTATACCCGAAAGACAAGACGCAATACAGAAATGCAGTCAAACAGATGATTAGCATTGAGTCAAATGTTTTTAGGTTGGGTATTGCACCAAATCTCAATGCGCAGAACTTTTACGAAGAATTCGAACACACAAATAGGTACATTTGGTAAATCCTACTACTGTAAAAGTTTGAAAGTGTCTGTGAAAACACGAAACTTACATAAGGCTCCATTGGTTTTTATACGACTTTGAATTGCCAATAGGGCGCCAGTTACCGAAATGCAATGTTTGAAAAATTTTCACAATAAAATTATTGCGAATTTTGACTTACTCTTATCGCCGAAATGACGGTATCAGCTCAGAGTTTCGAAAAAGAAAATAAAACGAATTTTGCAAAATTGGCGGTTATACGAGTTTGAATATCCACCCTTCAATTATTGAAAATATTACACGTGTTTTATATTAATGATTTTCACTGGATTAAAAAAAAATTAGAAAATTAGAACATTTCAAAGACTTAAAATTTATTCCAAATTTGAGATAGTCAACGTCTTTTTTTAAATTAGAATTGATCATTTTTAAACCAAAATCATTAAGATATCCATTTTTGAATAACTTTTGATTAGGTTACGTTTTACATTGAAAACTGGTATTTTAAGACAACGATCACTATAGTTCGAATAGGAATTGCAATTTTTGAACCGTCTCAGATAATATTAACGGGTTTCAACAAAAATTGGTTATCTTGCAGAAAAGTCATTGAGCTGAGCCTCCCCACTGAGCCCCCCTTCAGTCCTTTCTTTGAAAAACTCAGAAAACAGCAAGATCAACTTTTAAATTGTTGAAATTCGGATTCTACGTTAAAATTTTAATCAGAAACTCACAAAGTAATCGCAATACTTTTTTTGCAGCGTTAGAAATTAAAATAAATGTCATTAACTTCTGCTGAAGGTGACTTCAAGTGCATCCATAATAGCTCAAGTAGTATGTTGCGTGTGAAGTTTAAAAATAAAATTCAAACGCTGCTTGACTGCTTTCACTTGCACCGCAACGTTGTTGTCTGAGGTTTCCACTGCGTGGGTCTAGCATCCAGACAAAATTCTTAAAATTACCAACGGAAAGCTTATTAACTACTACTAAAAGATGTAGTTGAAGCCGCCTTCGGCCCGTGTTAATTACAGTTATTTTATTTTTTAAGTTTTTAACGCTGTAAGAAAAATTATTGCGATAACTCCGTGAGTTCCTTGTGGGAATTTTAACGTAGAATCCGAATTTCAACAATGTAAAAGTTGATCTTGCTGTTTTTTTCAGTTTTTTAAGAAGGAACCGAATGGACTCTTAGTGGGGTCTTTAAGGGTACTTTGAAGGGGCTCCTTTCGGTTCCTTCTGTCCGCTAGGGAAGCTAGTGATTTTCACCGGAAATGTCGATACAGGTTTCGAAGAAGATTTACGATTGTGCAGCAATTTAACGTTACGGTCACTTTTTTCACCGGGAGTTGGTTATCGTAAAAAAATTAAATTTAAAAGTAGATTTATTATTTTGGAACAATTTAAGCTGATGTTATCTCATTTAACTGGGAATCGGTTATTTTAAACAAAAGGCATTTAATTTCAAAGAATATTACTCACAGTTTAGAACAATTTTTTTGTAAAAATAGGTGTCTTTCATAAATAAAATCATAGGATTTTTTAGACTTTTTTTTTAGATTCTTCAGAATCATACCAGAAATCGGTTAGTGCAAGTAAAAATTATTTAAATTCTAAATTAAATTTATAGAATTTTGAACAACTTTAGGTTATATAATGGTTTTCGTCTGACATTAGCATATTTTGAACAAAAATACAACAATTTGATTGCCTATATATTGTATAAAAATATTATATATTAATTGTGAATTTCTTTGAGATTTTTATGCTTATTTTTGGCTTTAGGGTCTGACAAATTAAAAGTAATTGAATTGTTTCTAACGTTTCGGCACACAATGGTGGTCCTTATCAGAAGATTTGATTAAATCTGCAAAAATTACATTATTACTTGTAGGTGCGCATCGTAAAATTAACAAAGCTATTCTTTGGTTAATATTGCAGTTAAGACAGATATACAATTTTATTCTAATTCATAGAATCATATAAAAAAAGTCTGTAAAAGTAAAATTTGTCTAAAATTACACAAAAATAATATGATTTTCGGATTCTGTGAGTGCCGGAACGTAAACATCCTTTAAAAACCAGTGATCGAAAATTGGGACGATTACATTACACTCTCCGGCATGAGAATATAAAAAATGGGAAATATCTTCCGAGGTGCTCAATGCTTGTATACCATCCTGAAAGATCAGGCCGGCGCAGTGTGGTGAAATCGGAAAACGAGGTTCAAAATGACATTTAGAACGCAATTATGCACCGATTTTAGAATTTTTTTTTTGAAAAATTCAGAACTAAATTTTTCAGAAA
>NC_046660.1:150971800-150973542 GCF_010883055.1 Belonocnema kinseyi
AAAAATTTTCAACAACCATCTTAAAACTGAGCCAGGCAGCCTTTTCAGTGTCTGTCATTTTTTTAATGAATTCCGGATCCCGCAACATTTTTCGTATTTGTGATCCATTAAATACACCCGCTTTCAACTTCGCTTCGGAAAGTTGTGGAAATTGATTGCTCAAGTGTAGAAAGCAGTCACCTTCAATATCAAGAGCTTTGACAAATTGCTTCATAAGACCAAGCTTAATATGAAGGGGTGGAATTAAAATATCTTTTGGATTGACTAAAGGTTTTTCAATTATGTTCAATTTTCCTACGTCAAATGATGTTTTTTTTTGCCATTTCTTTTTTTTTATAATGCTTGATGCGATTTCTACTGTCCCATAAACACAAGTAACAGGGTGTTTTTGTAAAACCTGATTGCTATCCTAATAAAATCCCAAGACCTTTCAGATCTCCACACAACTTCCATTCATGCGTTGAGTAGTTAATTTTTTCCAGAAGAAGTTTAAGAGTACTATAGTCTTCTTTCAATTCCGCAGAATGTTCAACTGGAATTGGAGCATAAACATTAGTATTGTGCACTAATACTGCTTTCAGGCTGCGCATGGAAGCGTCAATAAATAGTCACCAATCTTCTGGTTTATAAATACCGGGTTTCATCTTTTCCATCAACCCATCAATATTATCACAGTACACTAATTTTCCCTTTTCATTAACTTCAGATTCAAAGTATTGTCTAAAACCTTTTTCTCTATTCATACAAGAACTTATTTTTATTTTTTCAGCAAACAAATTTTTTTCTGGAAAATGGAAGCTAAATATTCCATACCATCTTTAGCAAATCCTAGATCTCGTGCACAGTCATTAAATTCTGCCCACGTAAATAAATCTGGAGCACCACGGTTTTCGCTATGTGGATGGTACTGTTCTTCATCTTCATCGTTGTATTCATCGTCATCATATTCAATACCATCTTCGTCATAATCATCATATTTATCATTTTTCAGAATACTTTCGTCACTGTTACGATCAATTTCGTCATCGTTTTCAACCGTATGAGTCGTCTCTCTGCTCACTGACAATTTCCTGAAGGTTTTTGAAGTATCGTTATCTTCCACTGGTTTTGTGACGCTAGATACATCAGCATATTTGACACTACCTTTATTTTACAAAAAAACGCTGTTTTCCTCATTTTTACGTATATTTTTGCTTTTTTTCGGAAAACTATGGCCTGATTGGGTTATTTGGACCCCGGATTCGAAATCAGCAACCCCAAAAACATATAGATATGGTAGTGTAGTCTACCGGACAGACCACTTTTTTTTGTGTGCCTGTGTAATTTTCAAGAGACAGTATCTGCGAATTTGCAAAAATTACGTACATGAGTGCAGAAAAGCGTTCCCCTTTCCGTAAAAAATCGCAAAATATTGTCTCAATGGCCCACAGTGAGGTGAAATCGGAAAACGAGGTTCAAAATGACATTTAGAACGCAATTATGCACCGATTTCAGAAATTTTTTTTTGAAAAATTCAGAACTAAATTTTTCAGAAAATGGTGAGAGTAAATTTTTTATTTTTTTATTTATTTAATTTTTATTTTAATGCAAACATCGAAAAAAATGTCGATTTTTCTAATTTCATTTGTTATCTTCTAGAAAAAATTTTTCTTATACTTCTCGTCCCTTGAATTTAGTGCACAGGGGTATAAGAAATATAAAAAAATTCTTCACTTGCATAGTTAATTGTTATAAACAAATTG
>NC_046660.1:150973642-150976537 GCF_010883055.1 Belonocnema kinseyi
ACCAAGACATCAAAGAGATAGAGCGTAGACATCAGGGACATTGGGATGTTAATATGATGGCTGACTACTGTTGGTCATTAAAACGAGATCAAGTTTCAAAGGCAACTAAACGGAAGCGACACCCACTCCGTAGATCTTCTGAAAAAAAGAGTCCGATATTGTCGAATAAAATCGTGAGAGGCGAGGGGACTCACGCTAATCTAGCACCCCAACGTGAGAGGCAAGGGGAACTCACGCTAATTCGGCACCCCGATGTGGAAAGACGAAGGGACTCATGCTAATATAGCACCATAACGTGAGAGACAAGGGGACTCACGCTAATCCAGCACCCCAAAGGGAACAGAATGTACTACGTCCACGCCGTTGTTCCTGGGTAATGCTGAAAGTAAATAAAACTTGTTTCAAAAAAAGTGTTTTATTTTTCTTAGATCCTACAATTTCAGGCAAGGGGAATCATGCTCATGGAACACACAGATGGAACTATTGGAACCCCAGATTCAGATTGAGCGACGCAAAAGATATAAAGATATGGTTGTAAAGTCGGCCGGACTTGAAAATCTTTTGTTTTTATACAACATATACACGAAAAAACGCTGTTTTCGTCATTTTTACGTCTCTTTTTGCATTTTTTGGGAAACTATGACCTGATTGGGTTATTTGGACCCCGGATTCGAAACCAGCGACCCCAAAAACATATAGATATGCTAGTGTAGTCTACCGGACAGACCACCTTTTTTGTGTGCCCGTGTTATCTTTTTAGTTATATAGCTGATTCGTTTAAGATTGGTCTTTTTGGGTCAAGAATTCAGATATTTTCGTAGAACATTAAACTCTTGTTTCAAATACAGATTTTCTTGCTAATAAGTCAACTAAAACTAGTGCAACTATTTCGTAGAGAATTCCACTATTTCATTAAAAATTCATCCTTTTTGGTTGTAAAAAATTCGTCTTCTGAATTGAAGATCCAATTTTTTTGTAGAAACGAATTTGTTGATTAAAAATTCAGATTTTGATCGTCAAATCTTTTTTAAAATCTCTATGTTTGAAAGTAAATCTATTTAATTCGAAAAATAATCTTCTTTAATTGATAATTCAACTAGTTGGGCAAGAGTTAAACTACAGTGTTAAAGAAAATTTTGTTTGATTGAAGCCTCATGTCTTTGGTTGAAAATGCAACTTCATAGTCGAAAGGGCATTTTTTGGTTGAAAATCTTTTTAACTGAAAATGCAATTTAAATTTTTTTAAGATTTATCTTTTTTAGATGAAAGTTCGCTTTTTTCAGTCAAAACATAATTTTCTTGGTTTGAAATTGCATGTTTGTGGGGTAAAAATGGCTCTTGGAAGTTTACTTTTTGCTGAAAAGTCATACTTTGGTTTAAAAATTACATTTTTGTAGAGAACGCATGAGCGAGCGTTCGAATGCTTCTATTTTACCTCCTTTTTTCCATTATTTTCCAAAGCATTCTGTCATTCTATTTCGTTCGCTCCTTTAGCACCCTCCATATCATTCATTCATTCTTACCCTAATCCATCCTCCCCTAGAATCTTCACCACATTCTCTTGCCAGCTTTCTTTATTTTCCATTCTTTTCCTACATTCTTCCCATATATGATTCCACCCTTCCCCCTCCCATTCACACATTCTGCACATATTGTTCTCTTCTTTTTCCCAATACGTCCCAACCCTTATCTCGCTTCCCAATCTAAATCTAAATCACTCATAGTGTTATTTAGTGCGGTTATCTATATATTCAGCATTAAAGTAATCTGTCCTTTCTTTTTCTCATTTCGTTAATTCTATCGCCCTTCCTCTCCTTCCTTTGACCTCCATCAAATACCTTTTCACTAACTCCCCCATACCCTTCGACAGCTACGTCTCAAATTTCTATGCTCCCTTTCCCGCTCTAGTACTTAATTTATCACTTTGCGCTTCTTGTCTTAGCATATATCCAGGCTTCCTCCAGTCTACCCCTAATGTCCACCTTTTTCTCCTTTCTTGTAAACTTTTAATCTCTTTCTTCTCTTTCCATCGCCCTATGTCTGCTCCATAACCTAATGCCGGCCATAGCAGCGTATAAAATAAGCACATTCACCTTTTCCAACTTTATTTACCTTCTTTTTTCTATTCTCCAGATCTGTTTCATCACACTTGCTGCTACATTATCCCTATAGCATCTGCGAATGCCAGTTAAAATATTTTCCTTTAATATCCCTTTAATGGCCTCGGCCTATTGAACCAAACGCCGCCTTTAAGTCCGCGAACATTGCTATCATTGCCCCTTTTCCCTTTTCAATTCTCATATTGACAAGATAGTTCAGAACATATATATTGCCCATTAACCCCACTCCTTTCCTAAACCCTTTCTGATTCGGTGGCTCTACTTTTTTTCTTCAACTTTTTTCTCCAATCTCTCTGACAAAACAATTACATATACTTTATACAATGTTGACATCAGTCACATACTTATAATCTTTAACCCTCTCGCCTTTGCTTTCTTCACTATTGCTATCACTACTCGTGTTTTTCATCACTCAAGCCACCCCTCTTTTCTCCATACTTTTTTACACATTATACATTCCCATTCCTTTAGTTCCGTCCCTCCGTATTTTCAGACTTCATTTGGAATCTCATTTATATATATCAGGTGCCTTTCCATCTTTTATTATTCCTAATACCTTGTTTATTTCTTCCCTTGTTATGTCCTCCTCCTCATCTCTTACTCTATCATATTTTGGTCCTTTCCTAATTTTTTTCTTTACTCTTCCTAGCAAATCCGAACAATATTGTTTCCATTTTACCATTTCAATATCCTGATTTACACTTTTTCTTCCTTTTCTATCTTTATTTGCGACCTTCCAAACACCTTCTTTCGCTCTAGCCTTCTCCGCCTCTTT
>NC_046660.1:150976637-150980167 GCF_010883055.1 Belonocnema kinseyi
TTTTTTTTTATTTATTTTTTTATTCTATTTGAAATTTGTTGGTGAATCTTGTCCCAATTTTTTATTCACGCCCATTCGCGCTAGGTCATCTTGCTGCTCAATATTGAAACAGCCCTTGTGAGCTGGTAGATAGCGCCATTCAACGTCTAAATTTTAAGTAATCGTTTTTAAATTTTCAAATTCTACCCTATTTATTACAGGGCGATTATTGCTTTCCAGCCACCCTGTCTCTTCCTAATTTCGTCGCCACTTCATATGGCTTCAATAAGATAACGGGAGTCCGAATTTATTATAAGTCTCTTTAATGCCAGCGCTCGCGGCCTGTTTGATAGCTGCTATCGAGGCCTCGATTTCAGCCGAATTGCTGGCCTGTCTGCCTTTGGCCCTTTTTTAAATGTTTAGTTCATGACCCTGGTTAAACGAAATGTCTACCCCTGATTTCGGTCCGTCCTTGCTGGCCTAAAGACTAATGCCGACGGTAAAAGCTTGGCGATATCCTCGTAGATCGACCAAAAATCCTTCCTTCGAGATCAAACAAGGTTCCCCTGGTCACAAATGTGCCGGTTTCACTTTGTAGGCATGCTTTGTAAACCTAAACCCCTTCTCATCCTCAAGAATGACATAGCAATAGCGCATATGGGAGGAGCCGATCCCAGTCGTCATAATAGCTTACATTCTGCCTGGCGTATACCTCTAGGATTGTATGGCTCCTTTCTAGAACCCTGTTTGTCCGTGGCCTATATCTCGAGGTTGTAACCTGTTTGCTTTAAAGATTTTTAAGAGCTTTTTCATGCGCTTGATGACGAACGCTTTGCCGCGGTCTGTCAAAATGCACCTTGGTACTCCGTACACAGCATACAGGTTCATTGTCAACGCTTGCGCTATGTTAGCTGCCTAGTTATCGCAACTCCAATACAATATTTGCTCAGATTATCCTGTATTGTAAGGATGTGGCGATTCCCATCAGGCTTTGTCCGTAAGGGACCTGCTCTAATGTCAACCCGTAATTTTTGCCACGTGTACCGCTCCCTGATTCTACGATACGTAAAATTTGGATTTTGCCAAAATAAACCATGATTTTTATTTTCGTGTTTGCGTAAACATTCACTAGCTTATCGGAGATGATATTCCTCGGCAGGCTGTTAGCAACTTCGATATAGGACTTACTGACTCGTAGTCTGCAGCTAAAAAGTGTACAATGTTGTCAGGACAAATATGTTAGTGATTCGCGACTGCTTTGTAGTACGGAAGCCTACGTTTCTAAGCCCGAAAACTCGGTAGGCACGAACTCACCAGAATTTTGGCTGCTATCCCGATGATCGACGACGTGTGTATAAGGCATCGTTAATCCTAATCTTGGACCGTGTCTCTCCAAATTTGGTTTTGGAATGACTCCAACATTTTCAGACGGCAGCCTTGTGGGAGATAGGGAATCCAAACGCCTTTGCTGTCGTCCTACACCTTCCCTTGATGGTGTATCCTTTTCACAATGATTAAGCCCATACTCCTTAGCGGCGATTTACACTTCGATCGATAAGTGATGGGGTGTAGAGCGCGCTTTTGAGTGATGTCTTGGAAAGGGGGTAGAAAACCTTAATTTACGGATTCTGGATGAGCTTGGTATAGGTTCATTACCCACTTCGTGGACGCCAGTTTGAGCAGCAACTACACCGGGAGTTCCAATTCTCAGGAGGTTCCGACACTGAAAGACTGTGGGGGTAACATAGGCCATTCGGGTCCGTATCTATTAGCTCGGCGATGTCGCTGATCTCCTCCAATATGCGATCAATTCTTGCCTCTGTATCTTTGGCTATTTCCCATTATTCCGAAATTATTCCAGAAATAAGATTAGTGTTTCGCCGGAGACCGCTTGAATTTGAAAAAAGAATTTTGGAGATCATTTTGCGTTAGTGACTCGATTGGGCTATCTTCTTCGAAGGTGTCTACAGCTTTTTCAGAAACGCCCCGTTATGCACCGGAAAGCCGAGGAATAGGTAGGATTTCAGGAGTACTTTTGTATTTATGTGGGGCTGCTGGGATTTCCAGACTGCGTAAAATACTAAAACGTTGCCGACAGAAAATTGACGAGAAGAAGGACCTTGTACTGTAGTCTTTGCTGCTGCAGAGCTTCCCGACACTCCTTCTCCTTTGCTACTTACTTAGCGGCCCTTCCAGAAGAACTTACTGGATATGTACTTAAACCCAGGGAACGGATGTGTACAGGAAACGTATAAAGCGTCTCGCACGCCTTTGCATCCGATGTCTTTAAGTCTTCAGAGTCGCTTTTACTCAAGTCATATTCATTTACTTTGTCTACGGTGTTTGATGATAAGGCCTCTACCCACCTATTAAAATTGCTGGACTTTCACTCGTAAACATAACAGTATTTCTATAGTTAAAGCAACCATTTAGTAAGTCTTCCTTCTGGGCCCTTCTGGGAGGTTATCCAGCGCAGAGGCTCGTGATCACAGATCAGGATAAATTTCCGTCCGTAAAGGTGCGGGCGGAAGTTTTTTAGGTTCGTGTGAGGGGTCCTCCTGTAACTGGTCAAAAAACTAATTTAAGGTCGCACCCTTACCTCTTTTCCATCGCCACGTGCGGCGTTGAGGCACCCCTGTGACTTGTCACAGAGATAATGTAAGGTTGCACCCCTACCCCTTTTCTAACGTCACATGGGACGGGAAGGCACCCTAGTGACTGGTCAAAGAAATAATTGAAGGTCGCACCCCTACCCCTTTTCCAACGCCACGTGTGGCGAAAGGCGCCTCTGTGACTATTCACAGATATAATATAAGGTCTCACCCATACCACTTTTCCCATGCCACGTGAAGGCGGGAAGGCACCCCTGTGACTGGTCACAGAGATAATGTATGGTCGCACCCCTACCCCTATTCCAACGCCACGTCAGGGCTGAAAGGCATCCTAATGACTGGTCAAAAAAATAATTTAAGCTCCCACGCCTACCCCTTTTTCAACTCCATTTAGGGGGCGGGAAGGCACCGTAGTCACTGTTCACAGAAATAATGTAAGGTCGCACACCTCCCCTTTCTAACGTCTCGTGGGGGTAGGCACTTCTGTGAGTGGTGGAAGAAATAATTTAAGGTCGCACCCCTACCCATTTTGTAACGCCACGTGGAAGCGGGAAGGCACCTCTGTAACTGGTCAGAAAAATAATGTAAGGTCACAACCCTACCCTTTTTCTAACGCCACGTGGGGCGGAAAGGCATTCTAGTCACTGGTCACACCCCTACCCTTTTTTCAACGCCACGTCAGGGTGGAAAGGCACCCTAATGACTGGTCAAAGAAATAATTTAAGGTCGCACCCCTACCCCTTTTCCAATGCCACGTTGGGCGGGAAGGCATTCTATTCACTAGTCACAGAGATAATGTAAGGTCACACCCCTACCCTTTTTTTAACGCCTCGTCAATGCGTCTTCGTTGTCTGGAAATCTCTGTCCACCGAGCCATTTTTTCAAGTTTGGAAATAAGAAAAAGTCACTGGGGGCTAAATCTGGTGAATACGGTGGGTG
>NC_046660.1:150980267-150982731 GCF_010883055.1 Belonocnema kinseyi
TTTGTATAGAAATGCTCCTTTGCCCACTTCTTCGTGATTCCTGACCATTTTAAGAAGAGGGTCTCTTCCATTTGCAACTCTATTTGCTGTACACAGAATAATACTGTTGTGAAGACATTCAAGCCTAATATTCCGCGACCCCCTTGATGGCGTGAGATGTACAGTCACGGAACGGAAGACTTAAGATGCATGCTTTTGTTCATGTGCATAACCTTTCTTGTCCCGATATCAAGAGATCTGGGCTCGTTCTTCGTCTATAGCACTACTCCAAATGAATAGAGTAGTGCCGGGACGGCAAGCATGTTCGTTGCAGATATGCGGCTCCCTGGCACGCCCAGGTATGTATAAGTCTCTCCAGCGCAAAGATGTCGTATGGCGCTTCTATCAACGAGCTCAGGATCTTCAGGGATGTCATTAAGTTTTCCTCGCTTCAAATAAACCTTGGCGCATTTGTCTAACCCAAATTCCATTGCAATTTCCTTAGTATATCGTTCGACAATCCCCAGAGCTAGATGTAGTTGCTCTCTGTTTTTAGCATAGATCGGAATGGCGCAGTGCTAGAAATAGTGGCAATAATGTAAGGCAAAAGAGGAGTGAGCTCATGGTGTCGCCCTGAAAGACACCTCTCTGAAACGTGACCTTGTTAGTGGTCACACGATTTTTTCCAGACGAGATAGTAAATCTGGTTTTCCAAAGCGGCATCAATCTCTCTATGCACCCAACTATTTGCGGATGAACCTTTAAGATTTCCAAAAGACAGATGATAAGTCTATGGGATGTAGAATCGAAAGCTTTCCGATAATCAATCCAGGCCATCGATAGGTCACGCTGGTAGAATGCTGCATCTTTGCAGACACATCTATCGATGAGCAGGTTCTCCCGACATCCGGCTACGCCTTTCTTTGAGCCTCGTTGCTCATACATTTCTTGCCACACAGGTTCAATTGTCCGAACAATCCTATCATTTAGGATAGCTGTGAATATCTTATAAAGCGTGTTCAGACGAGTTATTGGCCTGTAGTTCTTTGGGTCAGCTAAGTTGCCTATTTTCGGCAGGAGTATTGTGCGCCCTTCCACCAACTACTCTGGAATCGGCTCTTCCGACTTCAAATATGAGGTGAAAATACGGGCCAAATGCTGATGGGTTGAAGAAAACTTCTTCCACCAGAAGGTTTTGATACAATCTGGTCCCGGTGCGGAATAGTTCTTCATCCCTCTTAATACATTTTTCACCTCCTCGGTAGGGATGGGTGGGCATTCTTTATCAGGTGTTATGAGGGCAACACATAACTCCTTGAAGCTATTTATATTTTCTGAGTCTTCGTCTAGTTTATGCTGAACTTCATAGACTTCTCTCCAAAATACATCGACCTCCTCTGGTCTGGACGGGTGTTCGACAGTAACTGGAGGGTCTTGGAAGAGTCGAGATGGGTCAGAGAGAAACTGTTGGTTTTCTCTGATCCACCTCTCCCTCCGCTCTAGACTTCTCTTAGCGTCAGATAGTATCCGTATTCTCTCAACAATATGCTGCCTGATGGTCAGCAGATTTGACTTGTTAAGTGTGTGATAACGGGTCCGGAGTTCGCGCGCGAACTTTCGAACCTTGGCGGTAATATTCCTACCAGATGTGATGTAGTCAATCACACATTGAATGCAGGACGCGTACTGCCTTGCCCAGCCTATCTTTATGGCAAGTTGATGCATTCGTCTTTTGGTCTTATGATCAGCCGTTGGTTTTGTTTTACGGTTCGCATCGGCCAAAGCTCTCGCTGCATTATACACACAATAACTGATAGCCCAGAGGTCGGATTCACCGGAAAAATGTCCACGAAGCTCGTCATCCATTTCAGCCAGATCTTTAGGCTTGAGAGAAACCTTGGTGTTGATGTTTCTCCGGGTGGTAAAGCATCGCTCTTCATCTATTGGATGCCTGCCCACGGTTAGTCTTAGTGTCGCCTCTCTTTCTTTGTTGCCGGCTTGTTCTAGCTGTGGTAGAGTAGGCGTTCCGCTTACATAGCCCCTTTTATGAAGTAGTTCAGCATGGTTTCGCAGACGTTGCTGCGAAATGTGCGATAGCTCAGGGTGTTTCTCGCACCACAGAGCATGCAACCGTGCCATGTAACCCCGTTCACGGACCACACTCGCATCGTAGCAGTCTAGCAAGTCGTGATTCAGCCGCTCCGTCCACTCAAAGGTCACGAGATCACGCCGATCCATCGCATTGAATCCATTTTCATCGGCTCCCCCAGCTCTATATTGGTCGGCACTGTTGGCCGACCGATTGTCGGGAGCCCTGCGCGTTCTGTTGTTTTGAACCGCACTTACTACAACTATGTTTGGTGTTGTCATTGTTGTTCCTACTAGAAGCTAGGGAAAGGGGTTCGTCCATCCTTGTAGAACCCGCATGCAAAGTTAAGACCCGAGGACGCATTCGGTGGCTTTGTCATAGGCCCTTCAGTTTTAT
>NC_046660.1:150982831-150986614 GCF_010883055.1 Belonocnema kinseyi
AAAAACTTTCGTGAACAGCTCCTCGATAAGAGGATGCACGCTATCTTCCACAGAAATGTGAAGGATCAGTCAATGTCTTGTGAGCTAACGTTTGCTTTCCTTGAATCGCTCGGATTGAAGTCTGGTACAGAGGGTTTCATTTTTGCATGCCAGGACGGTGTCATTTCCACCTTAACATACCGACGCCACATTTTGAGCCAAGACATTCCCGATGATAGCTGCAGGGCGTGCCATGAACACCCCGAGCATTTAGCTCACATACTATCTAGTTGTCCAACACACGCGGGAACCACCTGCATTCAAAGGCACAATGCAGCACTAAGAGTGCTTTATTACTATCACTGTCACTCCTACGGCATTCACCTTGATATCGCTCCTCTAAATGCTCCTAGGGAAATTGAGTCAATTGTAGAGAATGGGAAGTGCCGCATATACTGGAACTTTATATTCTCGACAATTGTTTCCGTTGCTCACTCGAGGCCTGACATGGTTCTTCTTGACTTCGAGAAGCGAACCATGTTCGTGATTGGATTTTCGGCATCAGCTGACAAAAACATCATAGCCAAGGAGAATGAAAAGAAAGAGAGGTATCGAGACCTTATAAGGGAGTTGCAACGATTGCACCCGGAATATTCTGTTAAACTGATCGTCTTTATCATCGGCGCTCTTGGAGGTGCCTAGCTTTCATTTGCTAATAGCCTAAAAAGCATCCCTACGTGTCAACAATATGCTAGAACACTTGCGGGAAAAATGCAGAAGGCGGTTGTCTTTGGGTCACTCCGTGTTCTTAGGATGCACGAGGCTTTTGCTGGGTCGTCGTATTGATTCCTTTACAGACTGTAACCACCTATCTCACGGTTATGAGACGTGGCGAAATCCTGTGGTTGTCCTTATAACAAATTTTTAATTATATATATATATATATATTATACCCTATTGTACTCCTATTATCATGTCGGCCATATCTGTTTAGGGTGGTGATCAATCATAATGTTTGCGATGATTTGGATAAGCCTATGGCTACCTCTAAGTAATGGAGGTAATTCACAACCCAATGGACCTGGGCTCTTCTCCCATACTAGGTTCATTAAGAACATAGGACTTCACTAGGAACTAATGGCCTCCCTCCAACGGAGCACCGAAGTGTGGCGAGCGACCATTTTACTCGAGATAGAGCCGCTATTAAATGTTCTTCGCGACTACTCACGAAGGTTGGAATAGAGTCTGGAACATTGTCGTGTGAACGTGGGTTATGCATGCAGTGATGTCCTTGGGTATTCCCGATTGCGCCATAAAATAGTGAATGTTGAAGTATTATTAATAGAGCTCACTGCGGCGATAAAGGAGCTGGAGTATCATTCCCAAATGCAATCACCAGGATTCTTACTAAGAGCAATGCAACGCAAAAGGAGAATAGTGCCATGGTTTGGAATCATCGGGAAAATAGCTGAACCTACCATCGGAGAGCTTACTTGTGAAGATGGCGAACGTTAAAAAAGAGCCATGATGAAACTAAGCGAAGGAAAAAGAAATATGTCTCACTTAGTGTGACACCAAACACACCTTGTTTGATCCGAGCTGCACAAATTACATGAGTACTTCACGCAACGGGAATCGGAAATAAAAGCTATAAACTAGGAATTAGCTTATGCTGCAAAAAAAATAAATGGCATCAGTGATGCCCTTTCCAGATAAAATTACACTATAGTCCTACAAAACGTAGCACTTGAATTAAAATATAGTCTGGAGTTCACCTTGGCCTTGGACATCCCGTTTCTGGACAGGGTTACGTACCACTTATATAAATTGAAACAATTACCAACCCTATAAGACGTCGAAGGGAATGGATCTGGGCGATCGTACATATTGCAATAGAAGAAATACTTAGCGCTGGATTACGAGCAGCGAAATTACATCTTTTTGGACAAACATGACTTGCAAACTTGTCATCTGGTACCCAAGAACATAAGGCCTGTCATCAGAACTGGGTGTTCGATGATCTTCTGAAAACTCCTTGCCAACGCATGATGGACACTCTCCAGGTGCTTGTATCAGAAGTTGTACGCTATCCGAGCCTGGAGCTATCCAGTTACTTGCCCTTTTCAAGACCGCTGAAACATCTAAAGCATTGATGTTTGTCAGCTGTATTTCAGGGCTATTGCTTACCTTTGCTCTCTTCATTTTTAACCGCGCAGTGTTCAAATTGCGTCTGTTCATTTTTCCCTAAATACCTGACCACTAGTTAGTCATGTCTTCCAATTGCTGGACTTCGGTGTCTTGCTGGTTATTTTGCTTTACACTCAGTTCACTATAGAACCTTCTTTTGTTTATCTGAAAGGTTCGATTTTCTTACCTTCGTGCACTACTTTTCTTGTACCGATGCAGTCTGACAGTAAGAACATCTACTCTTTGCCGTTGGGAGTCCATAATCTCATCCAGTATTTCTGGTGTTAATGTCTCGATGTGCCGAGGGTGGATAATTTTACTAACATGGTTTATCAGCATTTTGGTTCTATTTCCTTTTTTTAATACTGAGTTAATCAACCCAATTTGCACCTTACTTCACTCATATCCATGTCCAACATGATGTTTCATGGTGGATCTTGATCTTTTGCTAGGACAAAGACTGTATTTGTAGGCCTAATTCTGTGGTCTGACGTTCTAACGGTTGTCACAGCTGCACAGTATACATGGATTTGTACCTCTAACACTGTTTGTGTTACGTTCAAATACGTAGGTAAAACCTTGCTGTTGATCTGTTCTATTAGTCTACGCAGATCATTTGTGATGATCGTCTTGGGCAGTAATACCTTAGTGTTGGTTCTATATGTCTAAGCTCTAGTAAAGAATGACCGAAATTGCTTTCAAGAAGCTGTAGCTTTTCTGGGATTTGGTTTTTCACATCATCGTTATTAATATCCAGATGTGGTTCTGGTGGATCCGTTAGTTGATGTTTATTATCCCTAGCACCTATGACTTCAACTTCAATCAGCTTTACGTCGTCTACATCTTCTAAGGGAATTCCATCAATAGGAAGCTGCTGTTCCACTTATATTTTGATAAAAGCTATTTCAACAGCCGAAATTAAGAAGAGTCTATGTTGTCTATGATGTTCTCTCCTTACGCTATTCCACCTACCGGTGCCAGAAAATAAAAGCGCATTACATCTGTGTTTATATGGTATGTCCATTTTAATCGCAATTTCAGTGCTGAACTTCTGCTTCTGCCTCTGGACGTATAAGGCTATATACGTCTGGTAGATGTTGTGGTACTGGATCATGTACAGGTTGAGAAAGAACATCAATTGCGGCTGCTTGGCTGTGTCTCGCAGCTTCCTTTAACTGATGTTCATTGCATTGTTTTTTGCACGCCAAATCAACATGTTGCTTATTCTCCATTGCTCGGCCTTCTGTGATGTGTAAATTAGTCCTGATGTCCTTCACCTTAGCAGTAAGATCTGTTTGTGTGATTTTTTTTAATACTTAGGTACTTTGCATCAAATTTCATTCTTAAATGAAATCCTTTTTCCATTTTCGTTTTAAACTTCGCACTTTCGTAATAGAGACGCACTAATTCCTCTTTCATTTTGGTATCCCACTTGATGCTCTGCCACGGTATTTCTGTTAAGGTGGTTGGCTGCTAATAGCCAACGTTAGCCGAAACATCTTTGGCCGGCACAGTTGAGGTTCTACTGCTTTTCGTTTGTCGCAGATGTTCTTGCTGGCCAGCTGTTTGATTAGTGAGATCTGCCGGTCCATCTCGCAGCATACCATCACGACCGTG
>NC_046660.1:150986714-151031955 GCF_010883055.1 Belonocnema kinseyi
TGTTTATGTTCACGTATTAATTTTTATATGTAATCGCTTCACCGATAATCGAACGCTTAAATGATATTAAAATTGGTTTTCGCTGCGGGTTCAAACTTTCTCCATATAGCTGTCCTAGCTAACATTAAACCAGATTGACGTGGGAAAATAGTTCGAAATTTGAAAATTTCGAATTGAAAATTTGAATTGAAGCTAATTTAAAATTAACTCTGTAACCTGAATAGATCATATACAGATGATTGATGTCCAAATTAAACAAGATCTATTTGGAAAGTTTATAATTATTAAACAAGTTTATTAAGCAAGATTGATTTGAAAAGTTTATAAAGTAATAATATTCAGCGTTTAATTTTTTGAGGGGGAATTAGTGTCTTTATGTTTAGGGTTTCGTCTGTGCTACGTGATTGCAGTAACACGTACCCTCCAGCAGGATTTTCACCTCAGTAAGCAATACTATTTCACTTTGGAAAATCGATTTTGTAATACTAAGTGCAATTATTTGAAAGCTTCTCTTTCATATAACCCTAAAAAGGAGAGAATTGCAACGGATTGGAACTAGCTGACATTTTCGAATTCGCGTTAATCATGGTTTCTTATTAGCTTAAACGAATTGAGAGGCCGATAAAGGATTTGAGGCAGGTTGAATTGAATGCGTGTGAATTCATATGACTGAGAGGTTAAAGTCAATTTAAAGAAAAATAATTATATATTTGTTCATTACTATTTATTTTCTTTAGGAACTTTATATTGCTATTGGACAATTTACAATAAATTCTGTATGCCCTGCAACGTTGGTTTCCTAGAAAAAATGGTATAAATCAACACTTGCTGACGTTCGCCGTGACGAATTGGGCCGAACGCGAGTGTATATTTTATCCTCACGAATGCAGACGCTTTAAGAAATGTTAAAGCGTTTGCGTACTGACGGATTGAAGTGAATTCAATGATTCCAAGCTTTTGCATCGTATTTGTGCGTATAGAAAGATTCATAATGTAAATACCGTGTTCCGGAATTTACACACATTGACACGCTGGTCCAATGCCCCATTACCGCAAACCGCGATTTTATGAGTGTTTTAGGCTTTTCAATCAATTTGTTTCGATAATTTCGTTTTTGCTGTGTAAAAAATAATTTATCATTAAAAATTTAAAACTTGAAAACTTAAATGGAGAAAAACTAAACGTCGATCGGTGGTCGCCTGATTAAATATAAAGTATTTATCATTTTTAAAATTGTTTTTAAATGTCGTAGCATATTTATAATTTATTCTTTTAAAGCTAATTTTTATTTAGTCTCAGAAAAGATTTCTTGAATTGAATATATTCCAGATTCACACGGTCGGTGAGTTAATTTTTTGTGTGCACTCATAATTTAGAAAATATTTTCACTGAAGAATTTAAGGGTGGTATGTTGTGGTATGTACTCACGATGGTGGTCGGGAAGCAAAAAAAGTCTGCTTGAAACACCTAGGAAAAGACATATTTGACATGCTTTTTCGAGTACGCAGGAGTACTCAAAAATCATTGAGCCAAAATCTGAACAGATCCTGTTCGTGAGAAAATCACATTTTAATTTATTTAAAAGTACCAATAATCGGTTTTTGGAGAATATCGCCTCAGGGACCGAAAATCGATGCTCGTAATATCTCCTAAAGGACGTATCTTACCAATAAAGTACTTTGCATATTATTTGTAGAAAATTTTACTACCTTTAAAATGACCCCTATATCTTTGAAAAATGCTCATAGTTTACCACTATAGAGCGCATATTAGTAAAGTCAATCAGTGAAAAACGTCGGTTTTTCTAAGATACCTTCTCAGGAATTTATTTTATCCATTGTACGATTACCGGTGTTGGTAGAGAACTCAATTAACTATAAAATGAGCCCTTGAACATTCGAGAATGTTTATTAGCCACCGAGATAGACCGTCTCAACGTGGGCTCTTTTTGATAATTTTTCAAGAAAATCGTTGATAATCAGTTTTTAAAAAATTTCTGATGTATTTATAATATTCTCGCAAACGAGGAATGAAATATAAGATTATGATTTTAAATAATGCCATAAATGAAAAGAAAGGATGCATTTCAACTATTGAGCATTAAACGATGAAAATTTAATAACTGCATCTTTCAATTTCTTTCCATAAGAAGAATCTGCAATTGAGTTGATCTTGCGTCTGTTTTAAAATTTGAGGAATTTTGACTCGACTTTTTTTAGCAGCTTAAGGCATGAGAGAGTTTTCAAAAACTGATTATCAACGATTTTCTTGAAACATTATGAAAAAGGGTCCACTTTGAGACGGTCTATCTCGGTGACTAATAAACATTTTCCAAGCGATTGATTTACATGCTTCAGTAGGATGTGTGTGTTTAATGTTTCTGTTACATTCACTGATAAAAGATGTTCCAACATCTGATCCATGAGTATGTCGATATCTTGGAGAGAATTATTTCTCTTCATTGAGAAGCAATCATTAAAAATGTTATCTATTGTTCTGAAAGTAGATATGTAAGTTGCAACAGGAGTGGACCAAGATCACCACATATTTTTTCATCATTAAGGGTAACTGCATTTTTCAAAAATTTTCGACACGCATTTCCTTCAAAGGTCTCACTTTGGTAGTTTTTGGAAATTATTATCAACTTCTTAGGCCATCCGAATGCTGCTTTCCAAACCGAAAGAGATATTAAAACGTTCCAGAAAAGATAATTGACGAATCCTTGCATTATATGCAATTCCCGGATAACACATTTAACGAGAACCAGCACACTATTATCTTCCTTGAAAAGAGGCTAATTCCTTATGCTGTAACGCTGCTGAAAAAACTGTGTTTTACCATCAGAAGAAAAAATTGTCTTATAATCTCTCTTCAAATCTCCATAATTTTTCAATTAGAAAACTTCTTCTTCAACTTCTGGCCAAAATTCCTCGTTTTTTGTCTGTCCATATTATAAGCTGACGAGACAGTAAGCAAATAGAAACGAGGATGTAGTTGTTTGCTGCTCACGAGTAGAACATTCAAATCAGATGAAAACTTAAATAAAATGTAATTTATTTTAGTCAGGCCGAAAACCATTTTTTTATTCTCATGAGTTTCCCTGATATCTGGCACTATGCAAAGCATGATCAATTTTGTAACGCTGGTGAGATAAATTTTTACTTCCATATTTCCCGGATAGATTTTTTTTCATTACAGGTATATTATCAAAAGTCGATTCTCCTTAGCTATCTGTTGATTCTGTGAACGGACAAAGTATGGATAAACAAATTTTGATGAAGCCCTGTCCACCATCTGCCATTCTTTAAAAAAAATCACCAAAAAATTTCTATTCAATAAAACTGCATCAACGAGCTCTTCAACATCAGCCCAAACAGCAGGTCTTTCTTCTTTCATATAATTCTGACTTGGTACAGATTTTCTGCCAGCAGAATGTCTGGTGAATAAAGCTAATTTTCTAATGTGATTAGCAGAAAGATCGGTATTAACTCGAAAGTTGTCCAACTTTTCTAAATAAAAAGAAGTCTCTGTTTTAAATTCTTTAAATGCCAACGTCCTTTTTCGTCCTTGAGTACTCAACACAATATCATTTTTTTATGTTTCAATTTCTACTTTATTTTTTATGTTTTTTTTTCAGCTATAAACTCTATAGGTTCTTCCTCTAATCTATCTAGTAAACTTGTCACATTTTTAACTGCTATATGCTCACGCTTTTCAAAAATATGACTCTTGCCTCGTCCAATTCGTTGTAAGCATTTCGTGTATCACACTGTGTATCAGTTTCTATTTTTAGTATTTTCATCTTTGTATAGCCCTTTTCTCTACCAGTCAAACATATCAAACAATCGCAGTCCAGATAATTAGAATCAACACTTAATTGTTTGGACCTGGTAATTCTTGTTAGCGAAATATTTTCGTATTTAGGCATCTCTGAAAAGACCTCTTTTTATCATTCTTATCGTGTTCAGCGAGAGTGAATCAACACGTAGTACAAATGCTGATTAGGAATCTGTCAAGTTATATTTTTTATTGATTGAATCCTTCATCAATTTTTCGAGGCGCATGGTTATCTTAAAAGAACTTGATTTATTCATGCCAATTACAATTTTTCTTCCACAAGTACCGCATACCTTCTTCCTGTTCATCGCGTGATTGATCTTATGATCTTGTTTCGAAGTCATGATGCGATTTTATGGAATACTTTCTAGGAAACTCCCGATAGCCACTAAATGGATTAAAATACCTCAAAGAAAGTGAACAAATCTTATATTTATTTATTTCTTCCATTTTATCTCAGGCTTTTATATTAATTTTATCCTTGAAACACAGAAAAAAGCTTGACTCAAAATAAACAGAGATGTTTTATGTGAATACACACAATACAAGAAATATTAACACGAGGTAGATAATACTGTCATACTGTATGTCTTGAATAAAAATAATCCAACTTAACTGAGTCTATGACTTACATGCAGGTAATTAAGTTCTCTACCAACAATGATAATCATACTATGCATAAAATACGCATATGAGGAGGTATCTTAGACAAACCGATTATTGGTACTTTTAAATGAACACCACATTCACATTTCTTAGGTGTTCCAAGTAGACTTTTTTTTTCTTGCTTCCCGAACACTTTTTACCGGCGTCAATTTTGTACTAGAAGTAGACTAGATCATACTTTCTCAAAATGACTTAAGTTTTAGTAGGAGTGTTGTGTTTCAATATTAACATGCAGCAGTGTAAAAATCCCGTTTTTGTTACCCTTGAAGTGCATTTCTAATCTTCGTAAGAACATCAATCGAAGTAGCCTATACTTGCTCATTAAACATGTGCATATAGTTCATTGTTCCAACTCTACGAAAATGGGCTAAGTTTAACAATTGAATGTATCATGATGAGGCATAATGCCACAATACTCTATATTTAGATTCATTTACAGTAAGTTAAAATAACTCTTCTAATAATTTCAGCACATTCTTGAATTTGTGAAGTAGATATAATAAGCGGTGGAGCTAATCTGATTATATGATTATGTGTCGGTTTTGCTAACAGTCCCTGGTCCTTTAACTTAAGACATATTTCCATGGCGTCGATTTCTTTATTAATAACAATTGCATTCAGAAGACCCTTTCCTCGTACGAGAGTGACAACATCTCTGGGAAGTTTATTGAGCTCTTCTCGGAGGATCTTCCCACATGATTCTGCTCTTTCCGCAAGCTTTTCCTCTTCTAAAACTTTTAATGCTTCTAAGGCAATTCTGGAACCCAAAGGATTGCCACCATACGTTGAACCATGTTCACCCGGACCAATACTAAGCATCACAGGATTATTCGCCAGAACACCAGAAACCGGATAAAAACCACCAGAAAGCGCTTTTCCAAGAATCAGGATATCAGGCTTCACTGCTTCGTGGTCTACAGCTAGTAGTCTGCCGGTTCTGCATAAACCAGTTTGTACTTCGTCGGCAATCCATAAAACATTGTGTTTTGTGCAGAGTTCTCTCACTCCTTTCAAATAACCAGTCTAAACACAGAAGAAAATATAGCGTTAAGTTGATAGAATTCAAGTCAAGAATACAGGTTATATTTTATTTTACAATTGGTGGTTGCCATCGATACATTAAGAAATTACACGAAGTTCGCATTCATGTTTAATTTGGGGCATAATTTGACACGGCAGAAACAAAAGTGGCAAAAAACCATCGACATATAGAAATGGACCGGTAATGCTGTGGGGAGGACGGTAATGGGCTCTAGAGAGAGAGAAAACATATGAGACGTAGACCTATCTCTTTCTAGATAAAGCTGATTGGTCGAGAATATTTTCGTTAGGTGAAGTTTGGCGCAGCACGGGGTCATGCTTTGTGTCGCGAGTGCCCCAATAATGTGACGTTTATCGCATTTTTCAGAATTGATTTATTTATAATCTATTTAATTATAATTTATTGTAAATAAATATAAAAAATAGTGGCAGCTTGTTTAGCTTGTGGGCGTTGTCAAGACGTTTATATGGAGATATGTTTTCATACGTAAGTAAAGTTATTGAATGTAGTAAAATAAAAAATGTTACAACAAAAACAAAACCTCAAAATATGAAGTTTTGTACCTATTCAATACAAATGGTTATTTTTTATGTTATAGAAATATTGTTCAAATTTTTGACAGTTATTACATTATTCTTCAACTCACAAAACGATGATTATTGTAGCATTTTCAATCCAATTTCAAGAAGAATTCAATGTGCCAAGTTTTTAAAATAATCTATCTGAAACAGGTTATTTTATATGAATGTTCTTTAAAATCTAATTTATTATAACTACAAATTTCTAATCTATTGTTTATCTTTTTTTTTAATTAACCGTACAGAATATTTAGGCAATACCCGGGGCCACTAATTCACTTGACAGAGTCCTGAAATAGATAAAAGAAGGTCTACGTCTCATGTGTTTTTTCTCTCTCTAGAGCCCATTTTAGTTTTCCCCAAAGCGTTACCGGTCCATTTCTATATGTCGATGCAAAAAACTCACTTTCATGTCTAAGAAAAGCAAACATAGGACATACTTACATATTTTAATATCCCTTATTAATAGATAGTCAAAAAGAAAAAAATAATTCATCATCTTTCAAAGTATGTATTAATATTTATGGTATTTACATATTTGGATTAAATGTTCTGCAAGGACGTTTTCGGGCTCGGTGATCTGAAAATTGAGGTAAAACTTTAAGATTACCAAATGACGGATCCAATATAAGGAACATTATTTCGAAATTCTTACATATTTGTTTCGTGCAAATATGGAAGAAATTGTCAATAATGGCCGTGATATTGAATCCAAGTGCCATTCATAATTTTGAAATTGGAACATCAAATTCAAAATCAGCGAGTATAGAAATCCCCTTTAAAAAATTTCATGCAAATCTGCTTTTGTATAGGGGGGAAAATTTGTTATCATACCCTCTTAAGAATTTTCTACCTCTTAATTTTTATTAGACTTCACTAAATTTTAGTCCTAGTGGCCCTCTTTCGATTCATCAAAAGAGGTACCCCTAGAAAGACGATTTTTGAACATGAAGGTCCTAGCATTGTCGACAGTGTGACTCGCACGCTGTAATTTAATCAATCGTAACTTCTGCTAAAGTTGTTGAATTTAATTTCTACATAAGTGTTTCATAAGCTATTTTTAATTATGTTTACAATCGAAATAATTATTTTAGGACAACAGAAATATTTCTTGCTCATTTTTCGATTTAAAAAATATTGATGAGTATTTCTTTAAATAAGATCGCGATTGGACCTATAAGAAGGTTGAGCGCCCGACTGGAGCGCCGCGAATTGATATAGTGTAGTTAAGCAGCTCGTAGTTTGGTCTACTGAAAATCTGCGGTTACATTTGTGGTAGTATTTGTGCGCGCATTTTCGGGGATGTATAAAAAAGAATTTGAGGTCATGTCTTATTTGTCCCCGCATTTGTGGCCACACAGTATTTTCGACCAGGTTTGCAGCCAAACTTACGACTACATTTTCTGCCGTATTTTCAACTACATTTGCGGCTGCATTTTAAATTCAACAAAGCTTATTGTCACGCCTCATTAAAAATTGCTACAAACCAAGCCTGGTATATTTCTCATTATTAAATTCTTAATGTTCAAATTGAATCAAATTCACGTAGGCACTTAATTCAAGATTTAAATAGTTGATTTTTATAAATTCACCTGATATTTATTGTTGATTAAGGTCGCATAAATTAATTCTTGAATTTCTTGTGAAACTTAGGTTCTGACAAACTTATTGCTCGGTCAGTTAAGAAAAAACTAGCACCCCTCTTATGTGCAATATGATATTCAGAGAAGAGTTAAGTGTGCATACTGACAGTTGTACCTAGTGTCACGTACTATGTCGTGAATCTATATCTATATACTTAATTATGAATCATTTAAACTCTAAGAAAATTGACAATGCTCCTATATGTAAAAAACGGCTTTACACAGAGACTATAAATTGTATCGATTTAAAAAGAGAGAGATAGAAAGAAGAGGAATGAAGAAAGGAATACGTCTCAATTTCCCCTTTCATACCTGATAAAATCACCAAGATAAGATGGAACTCATATACATAGACGAGCCTACAAAATATTAATTTCTGGAAAAAGGAATAACTTGTTGTATGGACCATTGGCATGTGGCACTCTTTGGATAATGTGCAGCCACTTCATTTTTTACGACGTAGGCTAGAATCTTCAAATATAGCTGGATGACGAATGCTACACCTCTTTTTCATAGAATTATAAATTTCCGAAGCCTACACGTGGAGAAGGGTGGAAATAACTGCACCCGCTCAATTATACGTGGACTGTATTGGTGGAGCAGAACCTTATGGCAGTACCATTCCCGGCAATACCAATTATCAGATCCACTTCCAGTTCTGTCAACTTCGAGTAAGAAGGAGTTACCTCTTTGTTAAAAGCTATTTCCAAGGTCTAAAGTCTTCAAGGTCCCAGTTCCAAGTCTCAATTTTAACTCCAGTGCTATTTTGCACTTTGTGGTTTATTTAATTATTTAAACCACATCTCCCAGATCCTTATCCAGGTAATCAACAAATCTCCGCAATACACACAATTCTCTCTCTCTCTCATTTCAACGTTCTTGTTCGTCCAACTATTTTAGTCATTCCCTACCGCTAAATTGATCTGTCAATAAATGTCTTTACTAATCTGTATTTCATATCCTTCACTTATTTCATTTGACCCCTAAAATCCTGTTCCCTTAGCCCAGAACCATACGTTCTGTACGTAAATCAGGAATATCACTGACCACTCATGTATTGTTCCTAACTTTCTTCCTAGGACGTTACATACGCACAATTTTCTTGGTGCATCGGCCGTTGGGGTATGTAGTAGGGGAAAATGAATTAAAATTGAAATTTATTGAAAGATTTATATTTCAACATTAAAACAAGTGAAAAATTTAAATGACCCATTATTGTTTTGGCGCACCAGCTGTTGTGATATGTAGTAAGGGTAAAATAAATTAAAATCTAAATTTCAGTGAAAATATAAATAAAATAAAATCAAAGTAGAAGCAGTGTTAGTACACATATTGATAATAATCCATGTTAAAACAATCAAGTTTTAACAAATATTACGACTGTTTTTTTGCATGTGGATTAGCCACATCAGACAATCATAAGGTTCAACAGCACACTTTTTACACACAAAACAGACAATTATAAAATATTTGCTTTTATTATTTCAGAGGGTACATTTAAAAATGTTAAACTCTTATAATGGAACAAAATCATTTTCTTAATTAAATTCCTACATATTCCAGGTACAAGGAATAGAAGGGTCCGGAGCTCAAGTGAACATTGCTTGATATCGGGTAACCGTAAATATAAGAGAAATAACAGTTAGTACAAATAATCAAAAAGAAGTTTTTTTTAAAAGACAACATGCATTAAATAAAGCTGCAATATTAGCAAAAAAATTGAAGACGAAATCAGTAAATCAATTTTACCCTACCAAAAGCAGTCAAGAAAAATTACTCAAGTCTAACCTACATCACTCTAATAAGCTCGTTAAAACAACTAAAAAGCAAAATATAGCACATCGTTTTGATAAAAATACATGTGAAAAACATGGACATGCTACTAAATCAACATTATTAGAAGAGGAAATACCCAAACTCCTATGTCAAAATTATAAACTCACGAAAACAATAAACAAAGTCAATAAAACAATCGTAAATATAGAATCAATAATAGATATTATTACCCGAACTGATACAAAGAATCAGTTAAATCCTTAAATTACCAAAATATTAAGACAGACTGATAAAGTTATCGAAATAATTGAAAAAAGAATTAAATTTTCACATAATCAGTATCCAGAAAAAACCAAAAATATCTAATAATCTGAAAAATAGACGAGCACCGTAACCCGAACAAGACATTTTTACGTGTAAAACTCATTGATGAACTCAGAAAATTAGCAAAACCATTTGGAACTAATAACGCTAAATATGAATATTTCTCTAGGATTTTCAGAGATATAACAAATAAAAACTAAAATAACGAACAGAAATATATTTATGACATATGAGATATACATTCACTGTCCACATAAAAATCAAGAATAAATTTTTAAACAAGATTGAATTTGAAAACAATAAAAACCGTACTATTATGCTTATTCAACACATCCCCTTATGTCAAATAAAATTCCAGAAAGCTGAAATTGATAACACTTTCTCGGCAACAAACTCCACAGTTATTTTTACAGAAAATTTCTTAGCCGAAACTAAACAAAAATCACTCTTAAATATCGAACAAAATTTCCCATCTCCTAGTGATAAAAATTGCTCTAATTGTGACACTCGTATAAATATCCACTCAACACATGCAAATAGCAGCATAAACAAAAACCCGATGAGTTAGAGAAAAATATAACCAACGTGGAAAGATCAATGAAAGTAAATTACGTACAAGGGAAAATTATATTATGCCAAATTTGTAAAAAGAGGGGGGCACACTTATTTTAGTTGCCGAAAGCTCGAAAGTTTCAATCAATACACGCAGTCTCCCTCAAATCCCCTGTCCAACCGTTTGTGACCTAATACAATACATTCCCAAGAATCATAATTCCTCAAAGGGAATTCCAACGTGACGATAGAAAAATGTGGACAACCAAACCTCTAGAAACCGTCGATATTTAATTTAATTTCAGCAAGGGAAATAATATACTTGTTGGGGGTTATTAATTGTTTCAAATAAGAAACACTGTGTAAAGTAAAGGCAAAGAATTTATTTAGTAACAAGCATACAATTCAACCGCGGTTTACAATCGAACTAACGAACGGACGAAGGAACTAAGTAACTAACTAAGGTGGACGTCTGTCCTTATATACCTGCATTTATTACTCCTTCGAATATTCCAGGCCTACTTTCTCAGTGCATCTAGTATCTCTACATTTCGAGAATCTTCTAGCCTGATCTTTCTTGCGTAGTACAGATGCAGTCTCGAACCTTCTAGATGTAGAGTTTTTATAGTTAATTTTCCACAACAATACCATCCACAATAATTTAAACCCCGGGATTAAAAAACCATGTCCGTATTATGATCGATACAGGTGCAGGCTTAAATCTTTTAAGAGAACACATAGTTGAACCATCAACACCCATAGATAGAGTTAAAATATTTAGGCTAACCGGAATTAATGAAACCCTGTATAAATTTTAGATCAAATAAAAGTAAACATTTTTGGATATTTAACCACTTTAAATATCATACCAATAGAAGTTCCAATAGATGATGACGGCGTATTAGAATCAGAATTTGTTATTTATAATAATGTTAATATTAATTATGCAGCCAGATGTCTAGAAGTAAATGATGAAAAATATCCTCTTTCATCAAAAAATAAAATCACTTTACCAGAAAGATCTATCTCAGTTATTTATTTCATCATAAAAATCCAAAAGTGAGAACAGGATATATTCCCCAACTATCAGTAAAATCCGAAATATTTTTAGGTAACGCAATTATAACTAATGATAAAGGTAAAGCATTCGTATAAATAGCAAACACTTAATTAGAATGAGTAGAAGTGCTAATACCGGCAGCAATTCTTGAAGAATTTTAAGAAATTACAGAGCAACCATTTAATTCCGAAAATTTCAATACTTTTACACTAATAGAAGATGTATTTTACAATTTTTTAAATTAAAATGATTTTCCAATTAAACCAGAAAAAATGTCCAAAACTTCTTGCAAGGAAAGAACAGAAAAAACTATGGATCTACTTCGTTTACATCACTTAAATGCAGAAGAATTAGCACATGTAGAAAAATTAATAATAAACAATGCAGATAGATTTCATATCCCTGTGGAACGATTGACCGCTACCATTGTTCTCCAACACAAGATACCAGCCACCGACGACCACCCCGTGTTTAGGTGTCAATGTCGATTGTCGCCCATTCATAAAGAAGAACTACTAAGACAAACAAATGACCTACTTATAAGCGAAATAATTAAACCATCGCAATCCCCCTATAACACGCCTGTATGGATTGTTCCCAAGAAAGAAGATTATTAAGGAAATAGAAGATGGAAAATGGTTCTTGATTTTCGCAAATTCAGTGAAAAAACCATTCGTGATTTAGTTCCTCTGCCAAACATTCGAGCCATTTTTTAAATAATTAGAAACCGCGCAATACTTTTCAGTTTTTGATTTAGCATCAGGTTTTCATCAAATTAAAATGGGCGAATAAGGCTTTCACAAAAGAACATTTTCAACCCCCTTGGTCATTATGAATTTGACCGAATTCCATTTGGACTTAAAAATGCTCCAGCCTGTTTCCAACGTCTTATGAATATTACTCTATCAGGATTAATTGGAACTGAATTATTCGTTTAAGTTGACGACATTGTTATTTATGCAGATTCCTTAGAAGAACATCATAGAAAATTCAGTACATTAATGAATCGATTACGTGAAGCAAATCTAAAATTACAGCCGGATAAATGCGAATTTTTATGACCCGAGGTAATTTCTTTAGGACATATTATTGATAAAGATGGCGTACGTTCTGATCCAAAGAAAACAATAGCAGTAAAAAACTTTGTCATTACAAAAAATGTTACGAATATGAAACAATTTTTAGGTTTAGCCGGTTATTATAGATTACTTATAGATGGGTTTTCAAAGAAAGCAACACCTCTACATCAACTTTTGAAAAAGGGCGTACCTTTTAAATGTACTGAAAAACAGCAAAAAGCATTTGAAAGTTTAAAACAAGAATTATGCGAAGAACCTATGTTAGAAAGTCCTGATTTCGATAAACCTTTTATCCTTACCACTGACGCTTCAGGTTTTGCAATAGGTGAAGTTTTGCTTCAAGGTGAAATCGGAAAAGATAAACCAATAACTTATGTATCCAGAGCACTAAATATCCGTGAATTTAAATACGACACATATAATAAGCAAGCTTTAGCAATCGTGTTTTGTGTAACTCATTTTCGACACTACTTTTACGGTAGAAAATTAAAAATTATTACTGATCATAAACCATTAATCTGGTTCCAAACTTCAAGTGACCCTTGTTCACGCGTAACAAGATGGAAATTAAAATTATTAGAGTACGATTTGAAAATAGTTTACAATGCAGGTAAAACAAGTGTAAATGTCGACGCTTTATCAAGGAATCCAGTAACTTCTACAAATAATGAAACTGAAAATCAGGGAAAATTCATAAAGGAAAATCCCTTAAATAAAAGTTATTTAATTCTGGACGAGGATGAAGAAACATAAAATATTAGGAAAATCAAAAACATAATTACGGAAATTTTTTAAAGGAAACTAGTAAATTTAATTATATCAGATAAAATAATAAATGGAATATGTAATGCCATAGAAACTAGGGGAAAAATGCTAAATCTAAGAAATTCAGAAATGCAAGTTAGTTCTAAGAAATCAATGAATCCAGGAACTCCTGTTAGGTCTCAGAAATCAATGAATTAAGAAACTCTAAGAAATCCAGAAACTGAAGCTAGGTCTAAGAAAACAATGAATCCAGAAATACTAAGAAATTCAGAAACTCAAGTTAGGTCTAAGATATGAATGAATCCAGAAACTCTAAGAAATTCAGAAATTCAAGGTAGTTCTAAGAAATTAAGAAAATAAAGAAATAAAAAATTCAGGAAATGCAGGAAATTCATGAAATTAGTCAAGAAACTCTAAGAAATAAATCAAAGGAAATAATGCAAGAAGAAATAATAAAGCTATGAGGCAATAAGTAGATATTCCAAAGGGATGGTAAAGATCCTAAAATCGTGGTAGAATGTAGAGATCACCTAAGAACGAGGAAAGATAATTACTCGTACTTCAAATGAACGATAGGAATACCTAAAGATAATGGATCTAAAAGTGTAGCAAAAAGAAATGAACTACATGAATTCAAGCATCTTGTTACAGGTGAAACTAAAGCAATAAAAAGGCAAATTTTTATCACATAACCTCGAAAATTTTACATATTGATTGGCCAGAAATAAAATCCATATTACAAGATGTATTTTCGTATTTATGGACGATTGCCCATTGCCAGTAACAAACGTAGGTAATGAATGCATTTTAACAATTCAGGATATTATTAGAAAATATTCTCTAGCTATACCTTTGCCTAATCAGCAAGCAAGTACAATAGCAGACGCATTTGTTAAAAGGTTTATCTGTAATTAAATAAATATTACCATTTTTCAATACATTTTTTCTAATTAATATATACGTAAATTTTGGACATCTATAAAATAAGTAAGTAAATCTATTTATACAGACAATGCATAAATTAAATCCTAAAATATTAAACAATTTAATTATTAATAATATGTATTAGTCATGGAGTTTAAACCTTAAGCCAATTTAATATTTTACACAAATAAATTTAAATTAGTATAAAATAAATAAGATGAATAAATATAAGTATTTTTCCTTAAGACCACTAATATATTCATATAAATAAAAAACTTTATACAACAAACAAGGAGAATATTCATAATAGATAAACAATATATAAATAAATGAAGTATTTAGGCATATTACATCATTATAATCAATATTGGACCCTTATATAATTAAATTTAGATTTTTATGTAAGAAATTAATTAAAAGATATTATTACATTAGAATTACTGTCTTAATTAAATTATAATTTAGCCCTTAATGCAATAAATTAATAATATATAGATAGATTTAGGTTACTAAATATCAATAAAATGAAACTTTAGTCGTATGTAAATAAATTAAAATCTAATTAATATTACTGTTTTATTTAAATGAATAATATATAAATATAAGATTTTAATATTTGAAAATAATTTACTATTACTCTTAAAATCTTAATATTTTAAAATAAATCATTATTTCGGTAAAATAAATAATAAATAAGATGATTATCTGTTGAATGAATCTAATAAATATCAGCACTCTACATAAATAAATTCTAATTAAATAAATTAAGACTTTTATAGATCAATTTAGTAATTAATACAATTTAAATAGATACTAAATATAGTAAATTTCAAGCGGATACCGTTCCTATTTCAGAAATAAGAACCGAAATCACAACTTTAACCTTCTTATTGAGAACACCTACAGCACAAATTCGAAATCCTAATTTTCTCAAATCCTACCTAACATAATTTATAACATTGTTATATAGACAATAAAACTTCCTAATAAGGCAAGTCCACATATCGGCGAATAAATAAAAACAATAAATAGAACCTGAGTTACAAAAAAGCAATATGAATGTCATAAAACTTCCCTCTAAAGTCACCCCTTTGAGATAACGTAATTCAGTTCCCCGCCTATAAACCATATTGATCTCTAGCTTACTTAAAACCGGTCACCACTAACCTTTTGAGTATTATGTTTTAGGTCAAGAGCCAGAAGCGAAATGGAATCAACATTTGTGAAATTTGCAGCTTTCATTTTTTCCCTATAATCTTCAAATTTTCTGAAATCGATGAACGAAATTATTGAAATGTGTTTTTTCACTCAATTCTCTCTTTTCATAATACAAACGCATGGCAACTCTGTCTTTTTTACGCTTACATTTTAACGTTATAACTTCTCTAATTCAATTAATTAACCATATTTAACTCCACAATTATTTGTTCCTAATTAAAGGAAAAGCATGGTAATCCAGTCTCCCTTCAACCCAAATGCAGGAGGTAAGCAAAATCCATTTAGAAAACGAGTTTCAACTTCAAACAGAAAATGATATCGGAACAAGACAAAACCGATAACAGATCAATAACTGCAACAATACCTATAATATTTTTGATACTCTTTGCGACTAACATCCTACGAAAAATTAATATGACACTCGTGTTTTACAAATTTTCTAAAACATACGCCTTTATCAACACATACAAGAGGCGCCGCAAGAAATTGAAACGATTGCTACAATTTACTACCAGGGAATATCAGTTAGACTATAACTGACGAAATAACTGACATTCAATGCAATCAATGAAGTTTTCCAGTTAGTATCAAACAAACCTTCTACATGAAGGAATACACAGTCCAAATATTTTCTATAACTTGATAAAACTTAGATATTAGATAACAAAAGAATTTAAGAATAAAATAAATGATATTTGATTCTTTATAGCCAGTTGTATTATTAGGAAAAATGAGAATTTATTTATACCAACGGGAATTCATGAATCTATCTATTTTCTATTTAGAAAAGAGGTTATTTGAAACAATAACTTGAAAAGGCGGTTTCACCCCCATAGTTCAAGGCGGGTAGGGGGAGATGTCACCCTCAGTGACCAAATCAAGATTGGAGTAGGTTTCAATCATAAATAAATGTTTCGATCAAATGTAATCCTATTACTACATTCAATTATGTATTCTATGAGTTATAACCAAAAGAATTGAAATAAATTATGTAATCAAATTTTCAGATCAGATAAATGAAGCAACTGCGATATTTTATAATTTAATAATATTTATTGAATTCTCAAGAAATTATGGATCGAAACATAATCATAGAAATATTAAATAATTATTAATCGAATTCTCAAGAAATCATGTATTGAGCGGAAACATTAAGATTTTTCTAGACTTAATCAAAAAAGAATAATTAACTTCTCATCAATATGTACGCAATTAATACACTAGAGATACTGTAACCTAGAAAGTATATGGATATGAATAAATATTTACCTACATTTTTAAGGAAAATATGTAGGCCATTATGATAATATTGTAACTTTAAAATTATATGGAAAATACTAAATATTTAACGAATTTTTACCCACATGATATTTTCCCACATCAATTAATTCGAGTCTGACATTTTGGCTCGAACATATTGGCTTCAAATTAAGATTTTTCTAGACTTAATCAAAAAAGAATAAATTAACTTCTCATCAATATGTACGCAATTAATACACTAGAGATACTGTAACCTAGAAAGTATATGGATATGAATATTTACCTACATTTTTAAGGAAAATATGTAGGCCATTATGATAATATTGTAACTTTAAAATTATATGGAAAATACTAAATATTTAACGAATTTTTTCCCACATGATATTTTCCCACGTCAATTAATTCGAGTCTGACATTTTGGCTCGAACATATTGGCTTCACTATATGATTCGAGAAAATCGGGGGGATATGTCACGTACTATGTCGTGACCCTATATCTACATATTTAATTATGAATCATTTAATCTCTAAGTGAATTGTGTAATTGTGTAATTTGGCTTTACCCAAAGACTATTAATTGAATCGATTTAGAAAGCGAGAGATAGAAAGAAGAAGAATAAAGAAAAGAATAAGTCTCAATCCCCCCCCCCCCTATTCATCACTGATGATATCATCAAAAGAAGATGGAACTCATATACATTTTCGAGTCTACAAAGTATTGATTTCTGAAAAAAGGAATAAATTGTTGTATGGACCATTGTCACGTGGCACTCTTTGGATAACAGCCACTTCATTTCTTACGTCGTAGTCTAGACTCTGAAAATATAGCTGGACGACGAATGCTAATTCCCTTTTTCAAAAAATTATAAATTTCTGAAGCCTACACGTGTAGGATTATCGGTTAGGTTGTCGATGGAGGTTATCGATTACACGTGGTTTTTTCCGTTCAGCAGAAACTTCTAGGAGAACACGTAGAAAAGGGTGGTACCAAAGTGCGCCCACACGAGTATAAAAGGAGGTATCCGTACTCTCAAGTCAGTTCGGCATATTGCTAGCAGTTAATTCGTAGTTTTGTCCTCAGAGTCTTCAGTGGGGTAGCTCTTCTGGTTTTCGACGTGAATCTAAAATCCGAATTCCGGAACTTGTTCCCTGAGGGCCCGTCAACCTACCTAGTCAAGTCCATTCCAGACAGTACTACTCCTGAAATCTAGTCAAGAAGGTTCAACCCATTACCAGATCCAGCTCCAGTTCTGTTAACTTCGAGTAACAAGGAGTTACCCCTTTGCTAAAAGGTATATCCAAGGTCTACAGTCTTCAAGGTCCCAGTTTCGAGTTCCGATTTTACCTCCAGTGCTATTGTGCACATTGTGGATTATTGGATTGTTTAAACCACGTCTCCCAGATCTTCATCAAGGTAATCAACAAATTTTCGCAAAATACACAATTCAATCTCTTTTTTATTTCAGCGTTCTCGTTTGTTTAATATTGTATTTCCTTTCCACCCACCCCAAGAGCAATTAACGACATTTCCTTCAGAGTCGTGTCTCCCATAAAATTCTTTTAGTCATTGTCTACCCCTATATTGATCTTTCAATAAATGTATTTACTAATCTGTATGTCATATCCCTTACTTATTTGATTTGACCCCTGAAATACTTCTCCCTAGCCCAGAACTATACGTTCTGTAGATAAATCAGAAATAACACTGACCACTCATGTATTGTTTCTAATTATTATCCTAGGACGTAAGACTAGAATGTTAATTAAACTGCATTTTAGTACTAGTAAGGCCACACTGGCGTGGGATTAACAAGTCTCTATAGATCTCATTAGTGTATTAATCATTTCTAACATTTCTCAGGTAATAAATTTATGTATAATTTATGTAAAGCTCAAGTTAAAGATATTTTTCATTTGTTCTATACATTATTCTTTAAAAACCGAATGAAAAATATCAATGTCTTGTCCACTATATATAAACTATATCAAAATTTTTCACCTGCCCTCTTAACCTGAAAATGGGAACAAAGTGTTCGTTTTTGTTGTAAATTTTTAATTGAGTAAGAATACCTATTAGTGTGAAGGTTACTTTCAAACTAGAGAGTTTGATTACTCAATAAAAAAGTAAAAAACAATATACTAAAATATTTGCATGGGACGTTTCAAAACCTGTACAGGTTTATGAATCAGGCTAATCAGTCTGAAAATATAATATTATTTGCAAAAGTAAACTAAGGAAATTTCTGATATTCTCCTAAAGCTCTTTTACTCTTATTTTAAGTGGATGCCTAGCTTGATCAACATAAGCCTGATGTCAGTCTGTGGACAGTTACTGATTTAACGATTAAATAAAGTTAGGATCGTTTTATTTAATCTGGAGGGAAGTCTTCCTAATACACAACAAAGCGTGGTTCAGTTTCTAGAGTTGTTTGGGTTGTTAAGGATAACGACGCGTCCTTGCGCGTCGTTGCAATGATGGCGATTTCTACCAATGCGGGAGTAATCCTCGCCGTAACGGGAGATCTACTGTAACGCTGCTGAAACTTAATAGACAAGTGATGGACGGTAAGGGTCTAAGAATAAATAGGCCATGGGTCATAAATAGAAACGGCAATTGTTTGGGAAATGGAAGGCAGCACCCTAAAAAACCAACAGGTCTCAGAATCAACTATTGTCGCCTCTATCAGTGTACACTAGCCTCTAAGCATACATAACGAATCATCCACGAAAAAATTGTAAAGAAATTATAGGCAAATAAGAATCTCTTTGACCCTGACAATTAATTTGTTTTGTTAGCCAGTTTGGAAACCAATACGCTCGTTTAGCTGAAATAGTTATAAAGCCAAACATCTCATTCAGAGTCCCTTGCTAGCTTCTACTCACTTTTCATTACCTAACAAAAAGTCGCTATTCAACCTAAATTTCCTCCACCTCATCTTCATTTTCGGTCCAGTTGGAATGTCAACCCGCTCGTTTCACCGAAAGAGTTGCAATGCCAACTGTATCTGTCATAAACACTTACTAGTATCTACCCTCTATCTACCCATTAACCAAACGATTCTCTTATTAAGAAACAATTCGCTGCTTTCTCTGGCATTCTCTAGATCCACCGTCTAAGTTCTATCTTTCTATCCTATGAGATACACACCAAACGTCCTCATTGAACCACCTGCGTAACCTTCCCACTCACTCCCTCCTCTGATACGCTCCAGATCCACCTTTATTGCTCTATCATACTCTGTGACAGGGAATTATTCCCGTCCATTATTTAATTATAAAATTTCAATAACTAAAGCATCCGTGTATGTCAAGACGAGAATCTTCATCCAGAAGTCGACTTTGAGACTCTGAAATAGAATTTTAATTTTGAACTTATTGTTGATACGTCAGGTTCCTGGCCCACTCATGACTTGATTGACGGTCATAGGGTCTTGATACCCAAACGAGAGTGACGCGCAGTGATTGAAATACTTTACCATTAGGAGAGCGAACGCGCGTCACTCTTAGTCGGCACTTTGTCGAAATATATTGTTTTGCGAATTTCGTCGAGGGTTCGGCTTCCCCCGTTGTAGATATTGTTACCAATTATCATAATCGTCGAACCATAGCGGAATATCGTTACCGAGTTTGTATTAATTAGAGTGAAAGTTAACGTTTGGAGTCTGTAAGTACAAACCTTATATAAATGATGTATTTCTGGAATTGCTATTTCTTGTCGATTTAATTTTGGTTCTTCCTAATGTACCCTCTCCTTACGTAGTCTCTGATCTTGAAATACGATTTATTTTTCTTGCGTGCCAACGTGGGGCAAGTTGGGAATTTTTGTCAAAAGTTATGAAAAATAAAATCTCTTATCGAATAATAATATTAAAATCTGCTTAGTGCGTATTGTGTAGTCTAGTATTCTAAAGCTTTGCGTGTGTACATGTTTCATGCTTCTCTCGGCAATTGTGCGCACGGGGCGTATTTATAAACACAAACTTCGACTCTGTAAAGGTTAGGCGCTTCATATTTCTTGCGCAGCCTCATATTAAATCAGATTACTGCTTTTAGATCATGCAAAAAATAAAATTTTTATTCAGTAATGTAGAAAATTATAGGAATTGAGAAAATTGTATTTAATATTGAAATACTGTATTTCAATAACCCAGTGAATTTTATTCATCATAAGATGGTTGTCTGTTAAATTCGACAACGGTCGAGAACCTTAAATCTATGGTCGGATAAAGGCGAGTAGCAAAGATCTTGCTCTTGTTATTCGACGACAGCAAAATAATACGAACCGCATAAAAGCATAGTTTAAACGTACCAGTTTAATTTCGAATATAGACTTGATAATTTCCAAATGATAAGTACATGGTGTGAAGACACATGTAGACAAATCGACTTGAGTTAAATTATTATGTGATTTAAATCTAAATTAAATTTTTCTCGTCGAATGAGACGTTAAATTTGACAAATAATTTCAGTCATATAGATGACTCAAACGAATCAAAATATTAAATATGCAAAATAAATGTGCCAATTTCGGAATTGCTCAGTTCTTTCCCTGGATATATCGCGATAAATGAAATGAAATGATTTAATGAAATGTTTGAATTTTGAAAAGTTAAATAATTAAGGACTTGCCCTGGTTGTTTCGCGATATAGTTAAGGTTTATATTGATTAATTGTCAGTTGTTTACGTCTTGCCCTGGCAGTTGACAATATTGAACGAAATAAAAAAAGCTTTTGAATATTAAAGGTTAAGTTGTGATGTCTTGCCATAACAAGTTGACACGCATAAAATATTGGAGAAATTAAGTGATTAGCTCTTGCTGTAATTATTTAATAATCTACTTTTATTAATTGGAAGTGGAATAGCCTAAAGTTAATTGAAAATGGTTGGTTATTGGATAAATTACCTCGACTATTCGATAGTTTTAATAAAATAAAACTTTTGAGATTTTCGTCGATGCTAGTTCTCGCCCTGATTATTAGCAAAATAACTGAAATTAAAATGTTTCTGAAAAATTGTGCGGATACGGAAAACTTTTTTGAATTGAATCCAATAAGATTCAGATATTATTCTGAACCACTGTTTCATTGATTCAAGAAATCTTACTGATTAATTTGATTATTCCAAAATAAATTCTTCAGCTTGCTGGGGTCACATCCTAACGCATCAATGAATTATTATGAATTAAATTGTTAATAAATTAATTAGGCTTGTCAAAATTCGCTACTTTTAATTGATTTCGGATGAACATTGAGATCGTTCTTGAATGGCAATGTGCTTTTCGCCTCCAAAGAGGAAGCTCAACAAGGCTCAATCCCTGAAACCTTTCGAAGCTAGCGCAACGGCAAACGTTAATCGGATGGTTTCGTTGGGGCAAACTATCGAGACGGTGTCTGAGCACGACATGAGCGAAACAGACATGGGAACGCGAGTCCGGAATGACGTGGAGCCGATTCACAGTGCGGAGAGTTAGAAAATTGGGGTTCAAAATGATCCAGAGCCTACAATTTTCATCCACTTCCATATTTTTTTTTAAATTTAAGCTAATTCAATTCTGAAGTGGTCTTTCGAGAGCGATTTTGCTAAAAATGCTTTGTTTGTTTGCTATTCTAGTTGCAAAATGCCAAAAAACCCTAATTTTTCATATTTGAGCTGCCCGTTCTGTAGCATTCACCATTGTTATAAAAAATGCTGATTAACAAATGCATCAAACGGTAACTCTGTGATAGAAAAAATCCATTTTTTGCATAATTTTTTATTTTTTCCCTAAATTAATATTCTGATGGGGGAAACTGACGTTTGACAATATTTTTTATTTTTATTAACAATTCTGCTCAACAAATGCATTTAATAGACGCTTTCAAATGAGAAAAATCTCTTTCTTCATGAAATGTTGATTATATCATAAAAAATGAAACTCCTACGACTTAAGAGTCGTAAATAATGAAAGTCGGGAAAACACAAAAATCGAATAGATACTTGCATGAACTTTTCAATGTCCTTTCAAAAAAGCAGCGTAGCAATTGAACCTTAAGTGACGAGAAAAATGTTAGAACTGAAATCAGTATAAAACGAAACAACTGAAAATCGCTTGTGTCTCTTGATTTTCAGTTGTTTCGTTTTTCACTTGTTCCGGTTCTCACATTTTTCTCGTCACTCACCATTCAATTACCACGCTATTTTTTTGGAAGGACATTTAAAAGTTTACGCACGTATTCATTGGATTTTTGGTTTTCCCGACTTTCATTATTTACGACTCTTGAGTCCAAATAGTGAGAATTATTTCTCATGAAGTGCAGATTTGTGAATACTTTGTTTTCGTGTTCTCCTTGTGGTACTGTGAAGTATTATCAGTTGTAAGTTTCAAATCATTCCTTTATACCCTATTTTTGATAAAATTCATTGTTCTAATAATGAATGAATTTAAAGTTTCGAAGCAAGTTCTTTGTGTTTTTCTAATCACAAGTGGCGACAAATGTAGAGAAAAACTTCTGAGCTATATCAAAGCCAATTGCGATATCAAAGACCAATGTCTGAAAGCAATCGAAGATAAGTTATCATAGTTCATGTCCACATTTGAACAAAAGTGGAAAAAGGCTTTTTATAATATAACAACATTTAGGGTGAGGAATGCGAGATGGCTGCTTTCAGATTTCTCTGTTCAAATCGTTACAGTTTGTGCCGTGAGAAGACCTTCAGATCGTTTCAAGAATGGCTCAAAATCAGCTAAGAGACGAAAAAATTCCTGAGTATTTTTCGATCTTCTGGTAAAACTAAAATCGCTCATGGCATGAGTAAACTTTTGTCAAATAATGATGATGAACACGATGAATTGTCTGACGAACTAGAATATTTAGAAGTAGGAGGAATTACACGCTACACTGATGATAAGGCATTAGAGGACCAATCCGCTGGTCCCACCACCCACGAAAATTTAATTCTTTTTCGGCCAAATATTTAGTGCAGAATTTGTACCCCATGTCGGGGCCAGCGAAATGTTTCGCTAGCTCACATATTAGAAAAAATAAACTTTATATACGTTTATTATTTTCGTCTTAATTTGTGCAAATTTTCGCAACAAACTTTAACCCCAAAAAAGTACCCTCTGTGCGGAAAAGAACTTGACGGAGCCAGCGAAACGTATCGCTGGTCCAGACTTTGTCCAAAATAAACTTTATATCGGTGCATTATTTTTGTCCTAATTTGTTCAAATTTGTGCAACCAACTTCAACCCCTAAAAACAACCCCCTGTTCGGCAAACGCCATATCGGATCTATTGAAACCTTATATGGGTGCGTTATTTACGTCTTCATTGGTCAAATATGTTCGGCCAACTTCTACCCTTAAAAACCACCCCCTGTTTGACAATCACCATGGAGCGGGAAGTGAAACGTACCTCTTCTTTCAACATTGTCTAAAATCTCCTTTATATGCGTGTATTATTTTCGTCATTATTTTTTTAAATTCGTACAACAAACTTCAACCCCAAAAAAATATCCACTGCGACGAAAAAACTGCATGGCAGAGCCAGTGAAATGTTTCGTTGGTCCCGGCATTATCCAAAATCAACTTTATATGGGTGCATTATTTTCTTCTTGTTTTATTCAAATTTGTGTAGCCAACTTCAATTCCTAAATACCACCCTTTGTTAAGTAAACACCATGGCGGGGCCAGCGAAACATACCGCTAGTCCAGACATTATCCAAAATCAACTTTATATGGGTGCACTATTTACGTCTTAATTTGTTTAAATATGTGCAGCTAACTTCTACCACTAAAAACGACCCCCTATTTGACAATAACCATGGAGCGGCCAGCAAAACGTGCCGCTAATTCCGACATTGTCCAAAGTCTACTTTTTATGGGTGTATTATTTTCGTCTTAATTTGTTTAAATTCGTGCAACAAACTTCAATCCCAAACAACTATCCACTGCGTGGAAAACTGCATGGCGTAGCCAGCGAACCGTTTCGTTTGTCCCGACATTATCCAAAATCTATTTTATATGGGTGTATTATTCTAGACCAGCGATACGTTTTATTGGCCACGCCATGGAGTTGGCCTGACAGGAAGTGGGTTTTAAGCATTAAAATTGGTAGCACAAATTTGAACAAATTAAGATGAAAATAATACATCCATATAAATTTTATTTTGGATAATGTCGGGGCCATCGAAACACTTCGCTGACCCCGTAATGGTGTTTTTCGCACAGAGGGTAGTTTTTAGGAGTTGAAGTTGTTTTCATAAATTTTAATAAATTCAGACGAAAATAATGCACCCATATAAAGTTGATTTTGGATAATGTCGGGGCCAGCGAAACGTTTTGTTGGACCCGCCATGGTGTTTTTCGCACAAAGGGTATTTTTTAGAGGTTAAAGTTTGTATCACAAATTTGAACAAATTAAGAAGAAAATAATGCAGTCATATGAAGTGAAAACCAGTACGAAGTTATTCGTATGCAATCAAAAGCTAAAAATGCTGATATTTACCCATTTTGCAGGAGCCTAGCACATGCCAAAAAAGGTGCCACCCCCATAATCTCATATTATCATAACGGAAGAGGGAGTGAGTATTAACACGCAATCCTTGCTGGATCACACAGTATCTAGCTTGATGGAAATACCTGCAATCAAACCTCCAAATTTAGTTGACAGACCTAATATTTCAATGACTTTAACTTCAAAGTATGAATGTGATGGGACATCTAGACGTAATCCATATAACCAGTCTTTCAATGATCCTAGTCAATCTGATGCGAGCATCTTAATTTTTTCGATGGTACTGCTAGCATTGGAAATGATAGACATGGATACTGGTAGATGTTTGGCGATTTGGAAAAATCCACATCCTGGGTAATCAAGACTTTGTAGAATCATGCGATTCCGCTAAGTACAGGAAACAAAGAAGACTATCATCTCTAAGGTAAAGCAGATTCAAGGAAAAATATCGATGTTATATATGCTCCGCAAAGCCCTCCATGATGACAAATTTGTAAAAAATCGAACTCTTCTCTGTGAAAATCAAAAACTTCTCTTTTGGTCTCTCCACACAACAGGCTTGGATACGCTTTATGAAATGTATCCTTCACATTGCGTATCACATAGAATTCTGCAAATTCGTAGCCAAGTTAGCTGATGAAAAACAGAAAATGAGCGATGCGAAGAAGAGAATTCGAAAATAATTTTGGTAGAGAATGGGCCTGATAGTGAATGTTCCACAACATGGGACTGGAACATCTAATAATGGAAATACTGCTCGACGATTTTTTGAAGATCCTAAATTGACTTTGAGTATTACCGGGGTTGCGAAAGTATTAATCGAGAAATTTGGCGTTATTTTGAAAGCTATGACATCAGGAAAGAGAATAGACATTATCAAATTAGAAGAATATTGTCAGAAAACTGCAAAACTTTACGTCAGCTTATATAATTGGTTCTAAATGTCTGTGACAGTCCACAAGATCCTCATACATGGCGCTTAGATGATCGAAAATGTCCTATGGCTTATCGGCCAATTGACAGAAGAGTCATAAAAGGCGAAAAAGAAGATTTTCAAGAGGATAAGTGAATTCAATACCCGTAAAATCAGTCGGATTGCAACCAATAAAGATTTGTATTACAAGCTGTTGATGATGACTGATCCCTACATAAACAAATTCAGAACCTTTAAGGAGAGGCTCCCTTGTCCCGCACTTAGGCAGTAGAAATTGTCTTTCTTTTTTAACCACGGGCGCGAAGCGATGATTATGCACAATAGGAAGTTTCCTGAAAATGTCGACAACTCCACCGTCAAAAATTCAGTCGACGAGTGGATCTCGCGCATGAGGAAAATTGACGAAATCCGTCACAAGGTCGAAAATCAAATAAAGATAAATTCGGAAAAGAGTTTAGCCAGAATCAATTCGGGTGGAGTCAAATCGGTGAACATCAAGGTGGGAACTGAGGTCTACTACCTTAATAAAAAGCTAAGTAATAAATCAGAGGTTCCGGTGGAATTGACAGATAAATCTGGTAAAGTAGTGTGAAAATATAGTATTTCTGATTTAAAATGTCCACGTCGAACGCTACGTGCTGAGTCATGTACGTTTTCAGCTTAAGGTACACAGAGAGTCCACCATCGTTCTTCACATTAAGACATCGAGTCAACCTCCTAGTTCGACAACGTGTCGAATCCATCCTCACACAGCTCTGGTCTCTCCACCTCGGAGCCGGATTCCGGATACGTGCTACGGCTTGAATTCTAGTTTTTTGACAAATATAAACGACTTCGAAAGGGCTTTTACGATACCCAGAGAGCCAAAACCAAATGAAGACGTCAAAAGATTACTGCAAGAGGACAGATATTTACCTCTGATGGAACTCAAATTGTCGAAGACAACGAGTATCACGTCTACACAGTTGCACGCCGAGAACTTGCATCGAAATCGCATACCAGTTACTAGATATCCAATCAAGAAGACCGGCATAAGGAGAAAATGCAAGTCAACTTATTACCAAACATAAATTGTCGCATCATCAGTGGCCTTTAAGCCACTGTCATTTGACCGAATTCCGTAAATCCAGAAGATTCCTCAGGAGTTGGGCATTCCGCACCTTATCAATCCAACGGGATAAAAAATCTGTCTACATTGTCAATAGTCGTATTATCAGCCAGAAATTACTGAAAGGTCTGGAAAGAAAGAGGGACGCAGATCCTCGTGACCTACCCTGGTGAGCAGTACCTTGCCGGCTGTGTCAAATGCCGGTCGATGCAACACCATTTTAAAGACTGCAGAATGCCTTACTGCTCTCAAATGAAAAAGGATGATTAGAAGTCAGGGCCCAAAACGCCCTTTTAGTAACAAAGTTTTCGACGATATTATAAAGATAAGACCAGAGTTAGACTAAGGCGAAGAAATCAAGATAACCATTTTAACAAGATGTAACACAAGACAATCGTCGAAGTCAAATTCCAGAAATATATTATTTTCTATTTTTAGTAAATTATATACCGTTGAAATTGATTATCGTGTTATACTACTTTGAATATTGTGAATTATATTTCAGATAACTTTGGACTCTATGCAGTACTTCAATTCAAAATAACTATTAATTACTCTTTTGTTTCAGAACTACAATTGTAACATTTTCACTTTGACGTAACAGTTTGAAAGGGGAGAGTGTGACAGGGAATTATTCTTTAACATTATTTAATTATAAAATTTAAATGACTAAAGCATTCGTGGACGACAAGACGAGAATCTTCGTCCAGAAGTCGACTTTCAGACTCTGAAATAAAATTTTAATTTTAAACTTATCGTCGATACGTCAGGTTCCTTACCACTCATAAATTGATTGCCGATCATAGGGTCTTGATACCCAAATGCGAGTCACGTGCGGTAATTGAAACACTTTACCACGAGGAGAGCGAACGCGCGTCACTCTTCGTCAGGACTTCGTCGAAAGATATTGTTTTGCCCATTTCGTCGAGGCGTCGGTTTCCCCCTTTGTATATACTGTTACCAATTATCATCATTGTCGAAGCATAGTGGAATACTGTTACCGAGTTTAAATTAATTGAAATGAAAGTTGTCGTTTAGAGTCTGTGAGTGTAAACTTTATATAAATGATGTGTTTCTGGAATTGCTAATTCTTTTCGATTTAATTTTGGGTCTTTCCAACGTGCCTTACACGCATGCGGGCAATGTTTGACAAACTAAGACCTCGAATGTCAGAAGATGAGGAGGTTAGTTATGCACATAGAAACCTATCACCTAAGTTACACTTAGCTATCCGTTGCAACGACATCGAAGACTTCGTCCTCCTGGAATATCTTGCCAACATCGCGCAGAAGAGCTATCGTGTGGCGCGAAGTTATAAGCCTCCCCCAGTTCTCGAACGATCCCTACTTCCCGACCTAGCTTACAAAGACCCAAATTATCGAAAACCAAACAGACGCCCTGACAACCCTCGGGAAAAGCTTACGTTTTTAGAGGAGGACATGGAGTTGCTCAGCTATGAAGATCCTGTTGATCTAATGTGTCTTACTACGGAGAAGGAAAATAATCCTAGAGCTGAGTATAAGCCCAAGATCAGAACAAATCCTGAAACAAATTTTCAAATTTCAAAGCCTCCCACTCAGAGACCCACTGACCAGTCCGAAAATCGCCCTTCTCAATTCAAATCCTGGAACTGTGGCGAACCTGGTCACGAGTTCACTACTTGCACGATATCAAGAAACAGAGCCTGTTATAGGTATAGCCGGAAAGACGTCACTAAACTAGTGTCCCAGGTGTTCGGGAAACTGTAAAGAAAGGTGTATTGCGGGAAGAATGCTTCTTTAAAGGGATCTGATAAATCTTTTTCAACCATAAAGCGCACAGTAAATAGAAGGAAATTCAAATCTTGTACAATTATTAAATTAGATGAAATAGAGTACTTGAATAAACACTCTAATTTTAATAAGTCCACGGGAGTCTACCCCCCCCCCCCCAGAATTGGAAATAACATTTTTTGTCTTTGACAGCCAATTTTTTATTAAAGAATCAGAAATCTCCTTAATTGTCCATGTATCTGCAGTTAGAATAAAACTGAAAGGGGTATATTCTTTCTCAGTTTCCGCTAGTAATCCTTTTCTATCAGACCCCCAGTCACAGGGTCAGCTTATAGTTGTAGAGTACGATTCAAACACCAGAAAATTAATATCTGTTAATAGTTTAGCGCGAGCGATTCCGGAAAAAAGCCAAATTAAACCCTAGTCCGACCCTTTAGTACCTTCCCGACCCCCTAACCTATGCTATTCGAGCATCGACCAAATCGACCCCAATCTCGATTTGTAGGACCAGACGGCCTAAAGCTGATCGAAAACTTAAACCTAAAAACAATTAATCGAAGAGGTCGCGTCCAGGTTGCCAACAGCCAGATAAAACTAGTTTCTTATGAGATTATTGCCCGAATCGAATTACACAGTCGCACGCAACCTATAGCTATTAGGGTTTTAAAGTCAGTACCGGTCGCTTTTGCATTAGGTCTAGATTTTGGTAAAATATTTCATCTAAATTTAGATTTTCAGGACGCAACTTGGGCCCGGTATATTTCCAAGATAGATTTGCGCAAAGGTTTCCACTAAGTCTCCCTTGATGAGGCTAGTCGCGACAAAACAGCTTTTACCGTCCCGGGACGTGGCCCCCAAGTACACTATCTAGGCTTTCTAGTAAACGAACATGGTCTTCAAACGGACTCTGACAAGATCGACCCCGTCCTTAAGTACTCGGTCCCCCGCAACGTCAGGGACCTTCGTAGGTTCCTAGGTTTATCTAGTTGGTAGCTCAGATTCATTCCAAGTTACGCGGCACTAGCATCTCTGCTAACCATGTTGGTGAAAAAGAAACAACAGTGGATTTGGAAAGACGAACAGAAAGCTGCCTTTGAGGAAATTAAATATTGCCTATCCTAGGCCCTTGTCTTAACTTGTCCCGATTTCGAAACTCTCTTCGTCCTTCAAACTGACGCGAGTAATACCGGATTAGGAATTGTCCTTACGCAGAATGTAGATGGCGTAGAATGTTTCATATCATATGCTAGTCGGACCTTGACTGATGCTGAGGTTAAATTTACTACCACCGAGAAAGAACGCCTGACCAACGTATGGGCTGTCCAGAAATTTAGACCTTACTTAGAGGGGTATAAGTTTACGGTGATAACGGTCCATAGTAGCCTCCGGTGGTTACATGATTTAAAGAACTCTACCGGTAGACTGGCGAGCTGGTCACTGTCTTTGTCCGAGTATGACTTTGACATTCTTTATAGAAAAGGTTCCTCTCATCATGTTCCAGACGCTCTTTCCCGGATGTTTGAATCCCTTCGATCGAAGAAATTGTCTTAATTAAAGACCCAATCCCTACCTGGTATAGCAGACGATTTCAAGCCGTGTTTGACTTTCCGGATAGATTGCCTACTTGGAAAATTAAAGACAATAGGTTGTACCACTACCGACCCAACCCGTTAGTGACGGATTTTGTTGAAGATCTGAACAATTGGAAGTTAGTCCCTACCGATGTAGAAAGAGAGTCCGTTTTGTCAGAAGCCCATAATGACCCTCAAGCTGGCCATCTACGAACTCAGGAGACCTATGCGTTAGTTTCCCGTAAGTACTATTGGTCCGGTTATTACAGGGACGTAAACAGAATGTAAATAGTTGTACGACCTGCCAAATGTGCAAAGTCGAGCAAAAAGTACCGGCGGGTTTAATGGGACCTCGCGTAGTCGAAGAACCATGCGTAGTAATAGCAGCCGACATAATGGGTCCCTTACTTAGGAGTAAATCCGGATTCCAGTATATTCTGGTGATTCAGGATCTGTTCATGAAGTGGGTAGAGACCATACCCTTGTGCGTGGCGACAGGTAAGCAGATCGAGTCTGCATTTCCTGAATATATCAACAATTGCTGGGGAACACCCCAAGTGCTGGTTACGGATAATGGGACAGAATTTGTTAATAATACCCTGCTCCAGTTAACTCAGGAGTTCAACATTTTCCATATCACCACTCCCCCTTATCATACCCAAGCGAACTCCGTAGAAACAGTAAATAGAGTCCAAAAGACCATGATCATTTCTTATATTGAGAAGGATCACGGTACTTGGGATCAACACCTTTCAGAATTTCGGTTCGCATATAATTCCGTATTCCGCATGTCCCTTAAATCGTCACCCCTCTTCCTTAACCTGGGAAGAGACCCTTACCCATCAATTCCCTTAAGAAGCGGACCCAGGCCAATCCCGAAATAGAACCTCGAAATCCGGAATCCTGGCAAGGGAGGATGCACAAGATCCAGTCCATGCGCGACTGGGTGATCAAAAATCTGGACCACGCGTTCGTAAAACAGTCCGGATATTACAACCTCAGGCGTAGGAAAATACGATTTGTAAGTGAAATTTGGTATTATCTTGGTCCCGCGTCCGCTCCTCGAAAATTAAAAATATTTCAGCTAAATTATGCCCCCGTTCTGTCGGAGCATATCGAATTTCAAAGGTACTGTCCACTATCGTATAAGAGTTTTGTGATTTAACACATAAATTCATGGGCAAGGTCCATATAAAAGACCTGAAACCCTATGTACCACATCCTAACGATCAACCCTTTCGACCTTAAAGGACCTCAAAATGGCTAGACACGGACGACCTCCGGACTGGGAGCTCATGGAGCGGTATCATGGTCTCATGATCAGGATCCAGCAAACATATCCCGAATTCTTCGACACTCTCCAGATAGCCCTGGAAATGAGCAGGGAAGCCGACCTACTGAAGCAGGCGGCCGTCCTGCGAGAAATCCCTCCGAAGAGGAGAATCTGGAGCGCCTCAAGGAAAATTACGACTTAGTACCCAGGCATTCTCTCCACCCGAGAGACCCGGCTACCTCCACTACAGGCTTGGTCCGCCTATCGCACAAGGAGACCCAAACAGACCCCCTTCCTCAAGATTCCCCTTAGCACCCTACCCCTTTTTCCCTACCTAGGTCATCTCGTTCCCGACGCTCTTCTTCCCTCCGATACCGTCACTCCTCCGGTTCCCGACACTCTTCGTCTTTCCTATACCGTCATTTATCTCGTTCCCGACACCCTCCTCCCTCGGCCAACCGTCAATCCTCCCGCCACCGAGACCGTTCTCTTTCCCAATACCGTCACTCCTCTCACTCCCGAAACCCTTCTCCATCCCAATACCATCGCTCCTCTCGCTCCCGACACTCTTCCTCTTCCCGATACCGACGTTCCTCTCGTTCCCGACACTCCTCCTCTTCCCGACGCCGTCATTCCTCTCGTTACCGATACCCTTCTCCCTCGCCCTACCGATACTCCTCTCGTCCCCGACACCCATCTTCTTCCCCTTCTTCTCGCATGTCTCGCTCGATTCTCCTGTTCCTCCCGTAATAGCCCCCGTCCATATCCCGTCCCTTCTCGACGTTGCCGTCCCTACTCCTAGTGAAGTGGATCCGGACATCATAAAATTCTTCCGGGAGATAGGTGATTTCGGATGCTGGAACCGCCAGGAGACTACCCACCGTTACTCCCGATCTCTGCACCCAAGAAAGACCTTCTGTTTCGGATGTGGCAAGAAGGGACGCAAAAAGGCCACCTGTCTGAATTGTGCCCTTAATCATCCCAACCGCAAAACATAACTCCTCCTTGGCCCCCTCATCTTCCTTTTGTTTCCTTTAAATTTTCTTTGTCTTCCCTTTAATTACCCCTTCTCGACTCTTACAAGCTACCCATTTATTAATATATTTTTTTCCTTCTACTCATGTTCGCTTATGTGTGATCCTAATAAAAAAATTTTGTCATCTATCCTTAACCAAGTGTAGTTTCAATGACTTCTCCCTCAACAAGCCTTAGTCTAGTTTTAATTTTAATTGGTCTATTGAATTTCTTTGGTACCTCGTTGCTTCTATATGTTTTCTTTTTAGTTTATTTTTTTTAAATCTTATTTTGTCTATCTAGCCAAGGAGTGCGGAATTTAAGTTTTTTTTGTTGTTGTTATTTTTGAGAATGTTATCGTTATGTCTTCTTTAATTCTGGCTGATCACGGAGATTTTGGTCCTGCGTTTGGTTCTAGTTTTCGGTTTAATTTTGTTTTGAATTTATTTCACTTTCTCTCGCCTGGTTTGCGACCTATTCGGTCCCCCCTAACTGGAGGGGAGTTGTGATGTTGCAGTTTGGCACCATCACAATGATCTAGTAACAAATTAAAATTATTATTTTAATTGGATTCGCTGCCACCCCTTTTAGTAAGGTTTCTACAGTCCGGAGACTTTTGCATCATTACTTTAGGCTGATTCTGATTTTTTTTTGGTTCCGTTTGTCTTCAAGGACATCTACATATCCGAGGCTCGTTTTTTGTGAGGGTGGACTGAGGGAGAATTACCGAAAACTCATATTTAAAAGGTAATGACGCTAAATTGCAGTACCAATAATATTCACTTAATAGGCGACTTGGCCACAAAATCCGTAAAAGGATAGGCAATTCGGTCCAACTTACCGTACCGTCAAGAATATAATCTTTCTTCTCAATATCGTTAAGGGTTATTCTTAATATAAAAGCCCAAGAATAGTCCCAGGGGGGAATTACCACAAAGTCTGTCAGTGAACAGGCATTTCCGCCAAATTTATCTAACGGGAGAAATACTCAATTATTTACGTCTGTATATTTCTTAATATCGTTCGAGGGTTGGTGAAAAACGCTCTACAGGTTGGAAGGAAGGAAGTGAGGAGAAGGAACAGCAGCGAGGCATACCAGCAGCGTGTGGCATCATTGGTCTCTCTCTCTTAACCGCAAGGATTCCTAATTTAAGTTGGTGCGTTAACTTCTTTGTCTCTTCCCGCCGCTCTTCGTAAGTGAGTCCCCTCGTGCATTGGTCGACACGCCAGGCACGCGACTCATTAGTATCGCTTGTAAGTTCGGGGTGTTGACCTCAGTGTCAAATTTTGAAAATCAAATTTTCTCCCTCACGCCTCGTTTTCTGTGATTCTGTTCCTTTAATGAGTTAGGATTAGTTGGAGTCTCTTTATACGTTCTCTTTTTTTTCGAATAATGTGAGTACTTATTACGATTTGTTTGCCGACCCTTTCCCTCATGTAACTTTATTTTATATTTAAACTTGTTTTCCTTTCATTTTGTATCGGTATTGTGTACATATCCTATAGCGTAGTTGTAAATATCTCTTTTGGTCTGTCTTTACTTTATTATTTGTCATTATATTTATTTTATTTTAGGCCAAATTCTTGTTAAATTTTATTTACGTAACCCCATTTCTCTACCTAAGGTCCGAGCTAGCCCTTTTAAGGCATTTTTTGCGATTTTCGTTTATTTTATTGCACACCGTAGGCTATCGTGCCGTATTTTTTATCGTTCAGGTTAAATTCGGACTAGAGCACCCAGAAATTTCCTTTTTTTTTTTAGTTAAAATTTCAGGACTGCCTTCAGGAAGGCTGGCGCCCGCAGGTATGTGTGTAAATAATTTTTTTATATTGCCTTTGCACGCGGCCTATAGGACCTTTTTCAAATGTGAATATAATGGCCGTGTGATACGACGTGATAGCACCACAGTGGGATAAGTGTAAGCAAAAAAGTACATTTTCTATGACAATATTTATTACAGAAGAAAGCCAAATGCCTCGAACAGATGTAACTTAACGAAGCAGCTCTGTTTCAACATCTTCAAAATACGTTTACAGAGCGTGCCCTCCGAAAAATGAAAATTAATTGTGCTCAAAAAAGCCATTTTTCGTGAATGAATGCAGATCCATCGTACTGAACGCGGCTATATTGACAATTCTGAACAAATTTTTTAAGTTCAAATGATTTTCACCATTTTTTTAAATGCATTAAATTTAATACATGCAAAAAATACAGCGTTCTAAAAAGTTGCAGTTCAATTGGGTCACTCTGTTTTATTAAGATCTTACACTAGAACGTTTTATTCGAGATACAGTTGACGCTACCTTGTAGCTACCTTATAGTACGACTTACCTTGGCGCTATTTACATTGCCGCTTTCCCTAACTCTCAGCCGAGCTCTTCCCCCACCACGACCGCGAACGCTTGGCATCAAAGAATTGTTCCGCTCGCTATTTACGTTGTCGTTAATGGCTTAGGTGTTTTAAGGAAATTTTAAAGTGATAAAAGTCATTATATGATTTGTTAATGAGGCTTATAAAAGAATTTAGAAATCATAATATTTACGTCGTATGATAATTTCCTTTTCACATGAGATAACCTCAAGTATAGCAAATTTAATAAAAGGTTATTAGTAATTCGTAAATACTAACCTATTTTTCAGTTTATTCCGCGAGAGAACGATGTCAGTGGCGGATCCAGGGAAGGTGTTTAGGGAGTTCAACCCCCTCTCCCCGAAACTTACAGCCTTCCGTATCAAATAATTAACTAAAGGGCATGTAGTACTTAGAAAATTGTAGATTTTACCAGTTTTAGGTTTCCCGGGCTTTTTTTCTAGAATAATAAATAGTTTGTCTTAAAAATTTGGGAAATGATAGAAAACATGCTAACGGACGTCCCATCACACTTTTTTGGGAGTTAATTCAAAAAAGTTTTAATTTAGCAAAATGTGATTAATTTGCATAGTGCTTTGAAGTTAGTATCGATTTTTGCAGTGTCGGATTCCCCCGGCTTTTTTCCTAGGATAAGAAATATTTTGTCTTTAAAATCTGGGAAATAGTAGCGAGCATGCTAACGGTCGTCCCCGCACAATTTTTTTGTGTTTTTTTAAACAAATCTTGATATTGCTAACAACGTGTGTGTATATTTCAAGGTTATGCGTGTTACAATTCTCCCGAGCGTTACTTCCAAACTACATAATATTTTTGGCTGAAAACTTTAGACTTACAAATAAACATAGTAACTAATCTCCCGGAGCTAACCTTGTTTGCAGGCAATCAAAAAGTTTATTTCATAAATAATTTCCAAATTATCGGAAAGGCAGAGATGAAAAACGACGTAAACTCAAAATAATGCACATGTATAAAATTTTTATTTAGCACAATAATTTTTTTGTTATTATCCCTTAAAAAAGAGTCCGCGGACGTCCGTTATGATATTTTATAGCATCTCCGAATTCATTTTTTGTTAATTTTCGTTTCTGTGGGAAAAAGCCGGAGGAACTGTACCCGATTGACCACACGACGAAGTATCACATGCCTTTGATTACTTCCACAATATCTATTCTGAAATTCGAACTTTCACTGTTTGTAAGCACTGATCCACGCGCGGCAATTTACGTAACGAGTGAAACAATTCGTACAAGCACCGCGCATCAAGATTAGAGTCGAGAGTGGGGGAACATCGTTTCCAGAAAAATTACTCCCCTACGGTCCCATCCGCGGTAAGGTAAATAGCGTCGACTGTAGTTACAATATCCTAACTTACTTTAACACTACTTAAATTGTATCAATTTATTCAATATTTATCACAAAAACAAATTGATATTCTACTTCCTAGAATTAATGTGTTTTTACCATTATTCATTTGTAAATGAAAATAATCTTCTAAAGAGGTTTAAATACATCTAACTTTAACTAGAAATAGCAGTATGACGTGCTTTTCGCACTATAATTCTACTCATTTTACAACACAACTACCACACAAAATTCGTTTACACGGTCATTAGGCTGTTGGCCATACAGAAATTCGATTTCTAAGAACATTTCTTCATGTAAGACGCGATTCGTCTAATCGAATAGAAAATCGTATACCATTAAAGGTGCTACCGATTTTTTCGAGTCTCTGAGTTTATATATGGTGCTTATCCTTAGCTAAGCGATCTTGCTTAATCGATAAACGTAACCCGATTGCTCGTGAAAACCTAGAATTGTTTGTCCAAAACGTTAAAGATTGTCATGTCCAAGTTGAAAAAGTTTGCCAAGACGATCGTAAGATGCAAGTTCGTTATTTTCTTGCAATAAATAACAAAAATTATTTCGTATGCTTGAGTTTGCACCATAGAAATTAATATAAGATAATTCTCATAAGGGTTAATCACCCTCCAAATCTGGTCCGTGGGTTATCTGAGAAAATGTTTGTTTATTGCCATATTTGCGAACTACACATTATGGGTGATACACTTACATCGATTTCACGTATTATTCCTATCAATACCCAAAACTGCAATTTTTTTATTTACACAAGTTACTCAGTTTTCCTTTGTAAATTACATTTATCTCTCTCATATTGAATTTCGTACGATCGAAATACATGTAAGAGATCATGCTGGTCAACCTGCAACATTCGAGTTACGCTGTCTGACGGTAACACCTAAACACACCTACACACACACAAACACACAATTGGTTTTCTCTGCCTGATCTACAAAAATTTCCTACAAAATGTTCAAACCATGTGTTGAAATGAAGCGCATGCTATATCTATGAAGGGAGTGGTTGGATCTAAACAGTTGCATGTTGGGTGGAGACAGGGGGCAGACTGGGCAGGCAGGATTTCGCCGGAAGCGGGTGCTCATTTGAAAAACTGCACTCGATCCCACCGAAATCGCGGTAAAATTTCTGCCACAACCACGTCTCACGACCGTGAGATAGGTGGTTACAACCTGTAACGGAATCAATACAACGATCCCGCAAGTGTTTTAGCATATTGTTCACATACAAGGATGCTTTTCAGGCTACTAACCAGTAAAAGCTTGGCGCCTCCAAGAGCGCCGATGATGAGGACGATAAGTTTGACAGAATATTACGGTAAAGTCGTCGCAACTTCCTTATGAGGTCTCTGTACCTCTCTTTTTTTTATTTTCCTTGGCTATGATGCTTTTGTCTGGCGCCGAAAATTCAATAACGAACATGGTTCGCTTCTCGAAGTCAAGAAGAACCATGTCAGGCCTCGAATGTGTAACAGAAACAATTGTCGAGAATATAAAGTTCCAGTATATCCGGCACTTCTCATTCTCGACAATTGACTCGATTTCGCTAGGAGCATTTAGAGGAGTGATATTGAGGTTGATGCCGTAAGAGTGACAGAAATGGTAATAAAACACTCTTAGTGCTGCATTATGCCTCTGGATATAGGTTGTTCGAGCATGAGTTGGACTACTAGCTATTATGTGTACCAAATGTTCGGGGTGTGCATGCCACGCCCTACAGCTATCATCGGGAATGTCTTGGCTCAAAGTGTGGCCACGGTATGTTAAGGTAGAAATTACACCTTCTTGACATACCAAAATGCAACCCTCCGTGCCAGACTTCAATCCGGGTAATTTAAGGAAAGCAAAAGTTAGCTCACACGGCATTGACTGATCCTCCAAATTTATGTGGAAGATGCCGTGCATCCTCTTATGTAGGAGCTATTCATGAAAGTTTTTCTCCTGTGCTTTTTTAATCCGGGCTTTCAGGAGTGAGTACTCGAGATCGATACGATTTGATGCATTTTGCTCAACCCTAATACTAAACTTAAGTCCGAGTGTTTCAGGAGCCTTCTCCGCTGCTTTGTACAGAAACGCACCTTCTGTTCCGTTCGCGGAACCGAATACTTTAAATGCATGCTTTTGTTCATGTGCATAACCTTTCGTGTACCGATATCAAGGGGCCTGATCTCGTTCTTCATCCATGGTACCAATCCAAATGAATAGAGTACTACCGGGATGGCAAGCATGATTGTTGCAGATACTTTGTTCCTCGACGACAGTCCGGAAGACCAAATCTACCGGATGAGACGTTTGTATTTGCTTCGGAGATTATCCTTTATAGATGTCACATCCTGAATGTGGCTCTGTAGCACAGCCAGATATGTATAAGTCTCTCCAGCCTAAAGGTGTCGTATAGCGCTTCTATGGACGAGATCAGGATCTTCAGGGATGCCATTAAGTTTTCCTCGCTCCAAATAAACCTTGGCGCATTTGTCTAACCAAAATTCCAATCCTATTTCCTTAGTATATTGTTCGAAAATCCCTAGAGGTAGATGTACTTGATGTTCGTTTTTAGCACAGATCTTAGGATCGTCCATGTAAAATACATGAGTGACCTTGTACTTTCGATCTGCAGGTTTGCCACACAAGTACCCGTCGGAATGGCGAAATGCTAGAGATAGTCGCAGTATTGTAAGGAAAAAGAGGAGGGGGCTCATTGTATCGCTATGAAAGACAGCTCTCTGAAAGGTGACCCTGTTATTTGTCACATGATTTTTTCCAGATAAGATAGTAAATCTGGCTTTTCAAAGCGGCATCAATCTCTCTAGGCACCTAACGATTTGCGGATGAACCTTTAAGCCAAAAAAATAACGCCAATTTTTAGCTAAGTGTTAATGGTACAAGTAATAATTTTTTAAAATTTATCTGCTATTTTATCCGAGATTGTACCTTACCCACAGTAGATGAACCCTCCAAACCATGAAGGCAGAAAATCTACACAACATCGATCAATTGAAGAATCTTTAATAACAGAAAATGTGTAACGTCTTAATAAGACTAGATGGAAAATAATATTTTCAAATTAAAATTATTTCTTGAACAAAAAGGTCCTACTATTATTTTCCATCTAGTCTTATTAAGCCGTTAAGCACTTTCTGGTATTGAAGATTCTTAACTTGATCGCTATTGTGTAGATTTTCTGCCTTCATGGTTTGGAGGGTCCATATACTGTCGGTAAGGTACAATTTAGGATAATATAGCAGATAAATTAAAAAAAGCTTTAAGCTTTCCAAGAGACAGATGATAAGTCTATGGCAGGTCGAAGCAGGTTCGCCGCGTTGTTCATACATTTCTTGCCACACAGGTTCAATTGCCCGAACAATCCTATCATTTAGGATAGCTGTGTATATCTTATACAGTGTGTTCAGACAAGTGATTGGCCTGTAATTCTTTGGGTCAGCTAAGTTGCCTATTTTCGGCAGGAGTATTCTGCGCCCTTCCACCAAACACTCCGGAATTGGTTCTTCTTTGAAGCTATTTATGTTATCTGAGTCTTCGCCCAATCTATGATGCACTTCATAGACTACTCTCCTAAATATTTCGACCTCCTCTGGCTTGGGCGGGTGATCGACAGTAACTGGGGGGTCTTGGAAGAGTCGAGATGCGTCAGACAGAAACTGTTGATTTTCTCTGACCCACCTCTCCCTCCGCTATAGACTTCTCTTAGCCTCAGATAGTATCCGTATTCTCTCAACAATATGCTGCCTGATGGTGAGCAGCTTTGAATTGTTAAGTGTGTGATAAGGGATCCGGAATTCGCGTGCGAACTTTCGAACCTTGGCGGTAAAATTCCTGCCAGATGTGATGTAGTCAATCACACACTGAGTGCGGGACACGTACTGTTCTGCCTAGCCTGTCTGTATGGCGAGTTGATGCATTCGTATTCGGATTTTTCGGTCGGATTTTTCGGGAAAATGTTCACAAGGCTCGTCATCGTCTTCGCACAACTCTTCTATCTGACTCGGCAGCCAAATACCAATTTGACTGACATGCGCAGTTTTCTTAACAGAATCACCCTTGGAATTCAAATTCTGAATCTCATAGGTATCGGGCGGTAATTTTTCTACGATCACCATTGGTCCCTTTTTACGAGAATTAAACTTATTTGACTCCTCGGAAGAGACTGGCTTAGTTTTGATAAACACAATATCTCCTATCTTTTATTTCACATTCTTGTTATGCGATTGATCGTAGCGCAATTTTGCCTTAGTTTGTTCTTTCTCGATTAAATCCCTAATCTCGACTCTGATTTCCTCTGAGATCCTATACGTTTCGGAATTCGTACTTAGCAACCTAGTCTGACCATCTTCAAACCTTGCACATAAGCGTACAAAGCTACAAACGAGGTGCACTCGGTAGATTTATACACAGAAATATTCAAGTCCCGCTCAAGTTTCATTTAAATTTTGGTCCCACCTAAGCCCTTCATTGTCTGATATATTAGACTGCATCGCCGGTAAAATAGTTTGTTTTGGTCGCTCGATTTGTCCGTTAGCCTGCGGATGTCTACTTGATTCTACCGTGGTTATCGCTTTTGTATCTTTTACTGCGTAGAACTGACCGAACTTGGTCAAGTTGCAGATAACAGCTCAAATATACTTGTTACCCCGAGTGCTAGTTATAAATGGCGCAAGGTGATCTGTATTCACTACTTAGAACTGTCTTTAGCCTGTTGGAATAGGGTGTAATTCGCTCGCTTGTTTTCCTGTCACTTTTTTAGCACGTAAGCATTCTATGCATCACGCTATATGCATTTTAACATATTTACGCATTCTAGGAAAGAAACAGTTTTCCCTAATTCTAGCCACTGTCCTATCCACGCCGAAGTGACTTGAAAAATCATGATTCTTGATGACTAACGCTTTTCGCATTACAGCCGGGACAACATACAGCTCTTTGTCTCTATTAACTCGGTGTAATTTATATAATAATCCATCTCGAAGTACATAATCTTGAACTTCGCCCTTCTCAGCTCGAGTTCTATCGTGCTCAGCCTTTGACAAAATTCTTATTTTACGCGCAAGTTTTTCGTCGATTCTTTGATACATGAGAATTTCAACTTCACGAATGGATACATTGAAAATCGTAGCCGATACTTCGAATGGTTCAGACTCTTCTACCGGTGCCCTTGATAACGCATCAACATGCTGCATTTAATTTCTCTGGCGATGATGTATGTCAAAATCAAAATCAGCAAGTGCACTTAATCATCGAATAATTTGAGGATTTGTAGTTCTTGATTTATTGATATACACCAACGCTTGACAATCTGTAAATATATCAAAATGTAAACCAATTATAAGAGATCTCAAACGCATTGCTGCCCAAAAAACTGCTAAGGGCTCCAATTTACTTCACCCCGAATAAATTTCGTTTCGTCTTTTAGAAGCTCAACAAGCGGATCAATATGGCATGCGAATTTTGGGAGTTGGAAACTTAACGAGTGCTCTAATATGCTTTTCTCCAGACTCGACTCCACTCTTCCCGATCACGGACCCCAAATACTCATCTTTAGGAATACCAAGTTTACATTTATTCATATTAAGAGTCAATTCAGCATCAATCAAAAGATCTAGAATTTTACTTAGCTTTTCTAGAAATTCCTCCCAAGATTTTGCATAAATTAAAATGTCGTCGAAGTAAGTTAAAGCCAATTTGTTTTGATTGGGACAGAAAATTTGGTTAATTAATTTGGAAAAGTAAAATGGCGCGTTCATTAACCCAAACATTGCTCTTTCAATTTTTCCAGTATCATCTTAGGTAATGAAAGCTGTCTTTTCTTTAGCGTTTTCAGTTAAAGGAATTTGTCAATAACCGTGTGCAAGGTCTAAAGTTGTAAAAAATTTAGACCCGTGCAACTATTCTAACCCATCGTCAATATTTGATAGTGGAGAATTAGTTCGAATCGTATTTTGATTTAATCGACGATAGTCAACCACAAGACGCGGGGAACCATCAGTTTTCTTGATCAAAAAGCAAGGACTTGCAAACGGTGAATCAGCTTCCGTCACGATTCCTGCACTTTTATATTCACCAATCAGTTTTCGCATACTTTCACGTTCCGCTGGACTTGCATTAAATGGTCTACAAGAAAATGGTCGAGTTTCCGGTTTTAATTCAATTTCTATTTTTATTAAATCTGTGCATTCTCCTTCGTCGATTTGAATTCTGAACTACTTTCGTTTTCGTATGGCAAAGTTAACACAGAATTCTCGACAAGAACTCTAATAAAATTGATCTCCCAGGTTGGAGATTGACAGATTCATTTGTGGTCGGTCGAACTTCTTTTCTTTCAGTATCTATCACTGGTTCTTTATTAAATGGAAAATTATTTTTGTGACAGTATTTTAAAGAATCTTCTATTTTATAATAAGCAACGTGTGGATGTTCAATGAATGACCGACCAATGATTACGTCATAGCGCAATAAGTCATCCGGCACGATTCTAAAATAAATACAATCCGCAGTACAATCATCAATTTTTAAATTCGCTTTGATTATTCCGAATGATCTCGTAGTCGCATTTGAATTTCCGAAACCTATGAGCTCATTTGGACATTTGATAAACCCGAATCATTTGGACAGCATAACAGATGCTTTCATTGTGCAAACAGAAGACCCGTTATCAACTAGAGCATCAATGGAAAAATCATTAATTAAAGCTTCTTTATTGTATTTCTTTTCCGTCGGATCAGTAATCAAAGAGATAACATTGATTTTGTTCGTCTCAGATTTCTTGGGTTTTCTATACCCTTTCGCAAAATGCCCTACTTCGATACTTCTAAAACACTGAATTTCGCGTTTGACTGTGCATTGTTTCGCGATATGATCAGTCGAATGAAATCGAAAACATGCTCACGGTTTGTTTACATGCTCGGCTGACTGTTTACTGTCGTTTGAAGCTAACGATCTGCTCGCTCCACTGCTGAACTTCATCGACGATGATGAAGCTGGTTCTTTTCTCCGATCCCCGGTCGATGACGTCGTTTCTCATTTTGAGGATATTCGTTGCTTCCTTCCTGCATCAGTGGACTCGTTCTTTATTATATTATGCAAAAGATCATCGAGGTCAATATGATCACGACTCAAAATAGCATTACACAAATCCTTCGAACACAATCCAATTGCTATTTAAGTTTTTTTCTCGTCGACATCCAACCCTGACTGCTGACATAACTTGCACTTATTGAAAAAATATTCTCGAGTATTTTCTCTAAACTTTTGAGTTCTCTGTTCCATCTCTTTCCATTTTTGCATCAAGGTCCTTTCAACTTGCAATGGGGCTTTAAAAGCTTCCTCGAAAGAAGTTCAATCCCTGATTCTATTTGTTTGATCCACGCAGATGCCTCTAACGATCGTTTATGGCCATCAAACTTCGAAATGTTGTGTGACAAATCTGGAAGTACATTGTAGTGCATTGTCTGTTGCGGAGCGGGGGCTGTTCTGACCGACTCAACCAAATTAACGTTTTGTTGCAGAAAACATGTCATCCTCAACAGCAATTGTTCATTTTCTGATGGTTAGGATGGAATACCCTGTTGACCCGATGCATTCGCTTGCTGTGCATTCGGATAGAGTGGGGGACTAAACTCTGGCACGTATTGCAAGTAAGATGGATGACATACATAATTTTCAGGCTTTTCTCCCTCCCTAGATTTCTCAGGCTGTCAAAGTAATCGTCGATTTCCTGAACCATCCATATTTCTTTCTTCACTCAGACCTTTGAAATTCACACTCTTCTTTTTGGGAACACTTCCAAAAAAATATATATCTAAAACTCACAGTTCAAAAGAACACATTCTCAAAAATTCAGCAAGATCCGACATGGCGTCACAATCCTTTGTCACGTGCACGTGTGATGTCATTGCAAATCCACAGTTTACACGATAAGGCCTGCCATTTTTTTTAAAGTAATCAAAATATTCAGTTCACAGCACTCCGGGAAAAATGGATTTTTTATCCCACTTCTGAATTGTTATAATTCGAAACAATTACATTTAAATAATTAGTCGGGTTCAGAATGGTTACGGTATTACACCATTTTAACAAAAACACCGATTTGAGTGACTGCGCTCCACAACTGCCTCTCTTATACGCCTCTTTTTCCACACGTTCAGTAGCGTACTACTTTAGACTTAACAACATATTCCCCGTACATATATTTTACGGTGTTGTAACAATAAAATTTATAATAGTATATGCAACAAACATGCTTCCCATCCCGGTAGTAACCTTAATGTCGCCTCTCTGAATGCTGAATGTTTCCAACAGATGTGTCTGTTGCACCCTCGAGACCGGACATGGTTCTTCTTGACTTTGATAAGCGAACCGTGTTTGTTATCGAATTTTCAGCCCCAGCTGACAAAAACATCATAGCCAAGAAGAATGAAAAGGAAGAGAGGGATAGAGACATTGGAAGGCAGTTGTGGCGATTGTATCCGGAATATTCAGTTAAACAAATCATCCTTATCATCGGCGCTCTTGGAGGTGCCAAGCTTTCACTTGCTAATAGCCTAAAAAGCATCCCTGCGTGTCAACAATATGCTAGAACACTTGCGGG
>NC_046660.1:151032055-151034129 GCF_010883055.1 Belonocnema kinseyi
CACGCGATAACTGTAGTTAATTTTGTGTGTATGGGGTGGGGGGTTGCACAAAAAATAAGCAAAAAAGTCCTCAAATTTTTTTGGTCTGATACTTTTTCTGGGCACAACAGAGGGTACACGTTTTATGTACGAGTGAGCGACGTCAATATGAAGTTTAAATGTTTAACTATTTTTAAGTTTTTTGGACAAGTAACTGAAAAGCTCCAGATTTGGACATGTTGCACATGTATATGTATACGCAAATGTTTCATGGTTTCAGAATAGATGAGATTGAGAATAGACATCAAGTGACTCATCTTCTTACATGGATGACCTATAGCTATACGCTAGTTCAGACTAGAAACTGCAGCAATTGATTGATGTCACAAAACTCTGTCCCAATAATATCCACAATGATTTCGGATAAGATGAATACAGAACAGTGCATTTACGCACAAGGGATTTGGGGACCAGAGAGTTAGAGAACGAGTTCGAAAATGACATCGTAGCAATGGCACCGAATGTACCACAATAAGTCTGCCGTTGAAAGGGTAGTTCTGCGACACCATGTAATAGGTAGGGGCTTTGTAGATGAACGAAAAACGGAAGAAGTCGTCATTGCGATTTAGTCGAAGGTTTTTAGAACCAGAAATTGTCACAAATACGTGTGACATGAAGATGTAGTTGACCGGTGGCGATTAGGTGAATATACCAACGATTCCATCGAGTACATTATTGATGGCTGTCGCTTAATAGCTCAGATATAATATACACATAGACATAATGATGTGGTGGGCATTATACATCAACTACTTGCCCTAATCCTAGAACTGTTATCAGAATAGATGTCTTCCATAGATTCCTTTTAATTCCCGTTTTGTAAAATTAAGATTACATCTAATATTATGATGTTACCATCTAGACGAATCATTATGTCCGAGCCAATCGACCTGACAGCGTCATGCGAGAAAAAAAGGTAAAAAAGTCCACATCGTCGACATTGCTTGTCCACTTACCCGAAGCTTGCAGTCAAACTATACAACCAAGGTCCATAAGTATAACAAGGTAAGACATAAAGTAAAGGCCACATGGAGAAATATGAGGGATGTATCTTTTTATCCTATTGTGAATTCGGCCACAAGAAATGTGCCCGCCAGATGCACTGAGCATCTTGCACGTAAAGGAGTCTGCAGTGTATGGCTGCAGCTCAGAAGGCCCATGCTCCTGGTTTTGTACCTACAACGTCATTACAACATTTTCAAACATCGTATTAAATTAACTTATAACATCTTCATCTCAACAGTCACTTGACTTTGTCCGTGGCTATGATAAAAAGCTGATTTTCTCCCTGAAGATATTGATATTTGGAACCTGAAATGCTTAGTTCACGAGAAGGCGGTCTCCCTGCTTAGCGATAATAGACCCAAAAAATAAAAACTTTTTTAACAGCCAAAGACCGCATTAAACGGCGAGTAATGTGGTTTTAGTGACATTCCACATTTTTTACTCATCCTTACCGTCTTTTCGATAAAACGTCATGTGACGATGAAAATCCACCTATTCGTGAAGAGATTCAAGTCTTCTAGTAACGATTACATGGAGATATGCATCAGCGAAATAAAGGCGCTTCATATACTTCGCTGTTTCTTAACTTTTACCCGAGACAAGGGTTTCAACAGTGAAAGAACTTCACCTATACGCCTCCACATCTAGCTTGAATATTCCTGGGGATCTTGTATACTCTTGAGGATCTTCTCGGCAGATTTACTAAGTCCGAGAATTTTCTGCAACTACCTCTTGCCTCTATCTATTGTATTCTGCGGCAGAAAATCTGTCGGCGAGGAACAAAGTATCTTCAACGAACATGCTTGCCGTCCCGGTTCTACTCTATTCATTTGGAGTAGTTCCATGGACGAAGAACGAGCTCAGATCCTTTGATATCGGGACAAGAAAGGTTATGAACATGAACAAAAGCATGCATCTTAAGTCTTCCGTTCCGCGACTGTACATCTCACGCCGTCAAGGGGGTCACGGAATATTGAGTCTTCAATGTCTTCACGACAGGATTATTCTGGGTACAGCACATAGAGTTGCA
>NC_046660.1:151034229-151040253 GCF_010883055.1 Belonocnema kinseyi
CGATCAAAATTTGGTAATTGCTATACGGGTCTACAGATTTGGTGTAATAAAATGGAACTTCGATGAGTTACAGCAACTATACCTCGAGATATAGGGGGTAGAGGTTTGTTGCGCTTAGAGTGTCTTCAACGAAGAATGGTTCTAACTGCAGTCAGCCCAGTTATAAACAGCACCGATTTTCTTACGCGACTTGTACTTCAGCATGAAGTCGTCAAGGCTGCGGCATTTCTATACTGTAATGCAGATAGGGCTGCAGAGAAGATTGGTCTCCTAGCTGGTTCCAGTGACTCTACAAATGACCTAGCAACACTAACTCCTTTGATGCTAAAAACTCGTGTACAGAAAGCAGAATATTTGCTTCTGCTGAGAGAACATGCTAACAAACCTATTCATGGTAAATTTTACTTCATTATATGTTTACAGAGAAGATCTATCGATTGTTCGGTCCTACTTGTTTGTCAAGTCTGCTAGATTGAGATCGGAGACTAAGAGATTTCTTTTTTCCTGTTGATACGGTGTTATAGACACCTTAGATTAGCGTTGGCGTATAATGAATATATCTGCAGGCGATAACAACTGCAGATAACTGGCAAGAACAACTATGGCATTTCTTTGTTTTTGATCTAATTTTCGTCTTGCCAGATGCCAATGGGGAACTCGAGTTCGTTATGGAGAATGATAGGTGTAAGATCTACTGGAATACCCCATTATCCACCAATCAACGTATCATTGCTAAAAAGCCTGATATTGTCCTTCAATATCTAAAGACGAAGCTAATTTACCTGTTTGAATGCGCTGCACCTGACGATGGCAATATCATGACAAAGGAGGAAGAAAAATAGACTAAATATCAAGCTCTTCTTTTACAGTTGAGCAGGTTGTACCAAGATTACAAATACCAACTTTTAGTTCTCATAATCGGCAGCCTTAGAGGCATGAAAGCTTTATTTCTTAGCCACCTTGACAAAATCCCGGCTTTCAAGCGTCAGGCTTAGTCAGGCTAGCTAGATGCAAAATACTGCTCTACAGAAATCGCCTAATCTAGTTTGTCAATAATTTTCCTCATAACATTCTACAAAGATTGGTAGCTCTAAAAAAGTATCTAGAGGTGAAACCTTCATCTCCAGCCGTGATGTCTGTTGCGTAAGGTCCACCAGAGTTGGATACCGGATTCTAAAAAGCTTCCGGAGCCTACAATTTCTCAAGCGATAATATAGTTCTGAAGTTATTCTCGCATCGGCGTGGCGGTATATCTTGAGCTTTTCCCTTATCATTTTCACGGTTACCTTATATGTAGCAATGCTACTAACAGGGTTTCCCATGTCAAACGGGCAGAGAACAAAGAGAGAAGAGACTGAAAAAAAAAACAAAAACCTATTGATCATGGAGAAGTTCATAAATCTTGATCGTCGTTGATCGTTCCCTAAGGATCGTCCGAGCGCCGGTGGTGGTAATGCTATATGATGGACAGGTAAATTTCACTACAAAACACGAATGGCTACTGCCTGACCAGAACATCGGCAACAAGTGGTAAGCAGCACTTCTACAGGAACGCAACGGCAACGCATCAACTTTAAAGCTTATCATGATAAGTGCTTAATGTGCTGCCAATTCAAACATCAGACAGGAACGACCACAACTTCCTTGCACCAGTTTACCCATAGTGTGACTAAACAACATCTTGCCGATTAATTAGGCTTCATTAAACGACGCCACCTTATATCCCGGGTCGAAATGAGTCACATTAAAAAACACATTTGACAACACCTAGCATCATCGTACCCTATAGTTGTGGTTAAAGAAGAGATTCATTAGCCCGTGACACGATACGTTATTGACGACAACGAGTTAGATCTGGAGAATATAGCGTGGCGACTGTCTTATAGTCGACAGTAGTTAAGCTTGTAGCCTCTAGTGGCTTACCCTACTCATCTGTAAGAAACGGTCTGTTGAAATTTTGAGTCAAGAAAGACTTTTTTTGTTAGTTTATAGTAATAATACCAAGATACTGCCTCAGTTTTTTTCAGTAGGATATGAGCTGCAGTGGTATGGGTCAGGATGATGAGCATACAACTTGGAGTTCAGGCTACTAGGAACTACGCTCCAAGAAAAATGTCAAATTAACAGTTTTAATAGATAGAGTAGAAATTGTCATTCTTACACTTATATTTTTACAAATTTTTCTTATAACTAACTGTTAAAAACTAACATTCATCCACGCTTTATCTCTAAGATCGCTAGCTCTTATGGCCTTTCGATCACGCTTCAACTCGCCTCGCCTTGCATGGATGTTCCTACTTTCTCGCATTAACTAGCGTTGCTAACCTTTGCCTCCGCGGCTTATACCTAATACTTATATACTGCAGTGGAACCACGCTTATATTCTCCTGCGAGTATATCCCTGTATAACTCTCATTTATGTCTGCTTAGCATCCACAATCTTACAGTATCACGTTACAAAAAAGCCAATCAGAGCGCAGCCTGGACATTTCCCCTTCGCTGAAAAGCATTGACGTGATCCCATTGCGGGACAATATGAGTGACGATAAAGTTTTCGCACGGCGGATTTAAATGCGGGTTCAGTGTATTTACAATATTTACATTTTCCTTATATCTACTTTCTGCTGCTTACAATCTTTCCTTTTCTACACCTTTTCCTCCTTCCTGCTTTTCCTCACCAGCGCGTACAACACCGGCCTCACCCATGCTACTACTCTTTTCTCCCTTCTTTTATGCATCAATACTTTCATACTTATCCCACTCTTTCTACCTTCTCACACTTCTGCAACCAGTGCTTCACTCTTGCATCCCCTTTCCCGCATATTTCACACTCCATCCTTGCTATAAGCTTCGGACTTCCTCTCTCCTTTCTTGAAAAAATATTGTGCTCTCTCCCTTGGCATAATCCACGTGTAGTTTCTGTTAAGCCTTGACCCTCTCATTCTCCATTCCCCTGCTGTTTTCTCTCTCCACGCCGTTTTTCTATACTATCTCATATACCTTTCTTTCTTCCCCGTACACCCTTCTGACTTCATCTATCTGCAGTGCGTTCGTTCTGAAATACCTTTCCCTTTTAACGTTTATCTTCCCACTCCTACTTTTGTTCTGTTTTTCTATCAATACTTCGTAACCAGCTTGCTCTTTCCGTGTTCTAAAAATTTCTCATCATATGTAAACGCTCGACTCGCCGTTATAATCTGTAAACTTATACTTCCTGTCTCCCTTTTTAAAATATAGTTAAGCGTATTTCTTCCCAATCCTAGTGTTCACTTTACATACCTCTCTTGTATTCTTTTACCTTCTTACTTTCCTACCATCCCCACACTTCCATTCCATAAAATAAGACACTCACCACTAGCGAATCAAACAATTTTATTATACTTCTCTAATCATCTGCAAACCACGCTGTACCTTTCCACTATCTCTTTTATATGACCCCTCTTCCTACCCCATATTTCGTCTCTTCATAAACCTCTCTTACTGTCTCTATCAGGCCTCTTTCCACTCCCCTCTCCTTCATCGCCTCCCACAACCTCCCGCCATTCACGGAAGGGAATCTGACTTTTAGATGCCAAAATTTTTAATATTTCAGCAACAAATTGTTGTATCAAGATATTTTTTTTATTTAAACTAGCTTTCTGAGCTAGGTAGAAATCTTTTGGTTGCTTTTCAGAGAACGTCGTGTGTACAGATACGTTACTTCTTGCCGTATTATAATTATCTGTATGTGGTCACAGAAGAGTCATCTGTCACAACTCGAAACCCATTTTCAAGTCTCCCTTTTAAAAAAACGCACCTGCTATTCAGTGATCGCAGAAGAGTGATCTGTCAAATCTCGAAACCTTTTCCAGCTCTCACTTAAAAAAATACTTGTCAGTGATTAGTCACAGAAGAGTGGTCTGTCACATCTTAAGCTCCCTTTTCAAGTCACCCTTTGAAAAATAAGCGTGATAGTGAATGGTCACAGAAATTTTATAGATTAAAAACTTTAAATACGGTAAAATTAGCTGGCGCTTTATACTTGACCTTCAGAAAAATGATATATAATGCATATTTTCCGTAAGCTTGAAACTTATTGCTTGATTCTTGCAGAAATAGTTGCATGTTTAAAAAAAGGTCATTTCAGACGTCTTTTATTTTTTACTCTAGCAAACGAAAGGAATGTATCTTAACGTAAGTTTTTTTTCTGTTGTGCAAATAGGTTCATTGTAATAAATAAAAAAAACATGGTTTTGCTATTATCAACTACTGTTTACATACACCATTGATACCAGGATTTTGACTAAAAAATATAGGCTTTTATTCTACATGCTTATGCTACAAAAATTCGAAGTTAAAGGACCCCGCACTAAATGTATGGGAAAATGGCTTTCGGTGGATTTAGCTGAAACTTTGTAATTTTTAAGGTTATAAGTGTTGGACGAAATATCCGTAAGAAAAATCCAAAAAATTGACAGTTTTAGCGCTATGCGGCGCTAAGCGCTCAAGATCAGTGAATAAAACGAATTACAACAGATTAAGTTACAAAAGCGATGTCAACATAGAAATCACGGTTCAGATCGTTGTCTGTCATATTTTCCCCTACACCGTTGATTCATATAGCGCGCTTCTCAAAACGAACCAACGCTGAGCGCCCAAGATTTTAACTTCCCTAATTCATCAATTTTTTAAAGGAATAAATGGTATCCAAAGTAACATTAGTAACTAGTGCGCACATTTCGATAACAGTATACCCTTCGCAACAGGGCCGAACGCTAAGCACCCATGATCAGCGAATAGAACCAATCCCAGTAGCTTTTGCGAAAATACTCGTGCTCTGATCAAACCAGGTTCATTAAGTCGCGTATCTAGTTAAAACTCCTCATCTTCTTCTCGTTGCAGCTTGTCTTGAACGTAAGATGAGGCAAGTTCTACTTGATATACGCCCATTGTTATGTCGCGTATTTCTTTCAATGTAAGCCGAGGATCTTACAGTAGAAATGGCCATGATTGTAGCTTGTCAGCTCGAATAAAGAAAAATCACTTTCAGAAATTCATCAGAAAGACCTTGACGCATTTTTGCAAAGGAAAGTCAGCAGATCTTTTTTCCTCACGTATATGGCACCATGTCCATGTAACTGCGGAATAGGATCACAAAATGCATACAATTCTCTAAATTGTACCTTTTTTACAGGAGCAATAGCTTCAAACTCTTCATCAGTGAAACTATCCTCATTATTAAACGCCGCGACTGCATGAACGTTTGCTTCGTTACGAAGTTCCTGCAAAAACAGAAGTAACTGCTGTCCCGGAATCCTATACGGTCTATTAATCGCTTGAAGTCCAGAAAACAAGGGGCCTAAGGTGAAACCATGTTCATCCAAATGATTTGAGCATGCTCTTGTTTCTTCTGGAATGAAAATGTCTATGACAATAAAAGCGTTTACTCTACATTCAATTGAAAGCCTTGGAGTATTAACATCAGCATTACAGAACATGCACGTTTGCCTGCCTTTTTGTGTAAGAACATTCAGTCTTAAATAGCCTGAGTCACATTGGAGCTCCTCTATCTCATTGCGAATCGATTGATTGCAACTGAGACATAACCTACTCTCATCGGCGACTTCAAGTGGTGGTCTTCGAAGTTGAAGACGTCTAAAGATTGCAATGTTTTGCCTATCAAGATTATTATTTCCATCAATTCAAGCCATTTGTCATGGTTGATAGACCATCGCACACATAGCAATTAACTCAAACTCTGAATACCATTTTTTAAGCCATAAGAGAAACAAGCTCTTATGGTCTTGAAAGGCAGAAGAATGTATTAATAAAACGAAAGAAAAATTCAGAAACAACAGAATAAAACAAGTAAACACAAGAAAATAAGCACAAAAAAGGAATAAGAAATACAACACAATTAATACAGAAAGGAACAGATAGGAATTTTTTTTCCTAAGCTTACCAATAAAATTACTATCCGCTCTCGAGACATTTCACAAAAGAAATGACAAGCATACCATCGTCAATGGAAATAATAAGGGAATG
>NC_046660.1:151040353-151056778 GCF_010883055.1 Belonocnema kinseyi
ATAAGTGAATGCCGGTGTTTCAACTTTTTTTAAGTCATTAGGCTTACTTTCAGTTCGTCGCTCATTCTGAAGTCGTTCGTTTTTTGCTTTGAAAAGTGACAGTCGTTCATCATGCAGCATTCACTCATTATTTCCATAGACGACGGTATGTTTGTTTGTCATTTCTTTTGTGAAAGGCCTTTGAAAACGTGATTTCTTAGTCAAGTTCAAATCTTCTGCGCTTGGCGTTTGCCCGTTCTGAGAAACGCGCTATATGAGTCAACGGTGTTAACTCATATTGTCATTGGTTTGGCTAAACATGTTATTGATCACTTCTTGATGCGTGTTTCGTATCCAGACATCGTTTGTGTCGCTAAAGCTACTAGGATTGGTTCTATCCGCTGATCATGGACGCTCAGCGCCCGGCCCTCTAGCGAAGGGTACACTGTTATTATCGATTTGCGCACTAGTTACTAATGTTACTTTGGGTACCATTTCTGCCTTTGAAGAAGTGATTAATTAGTCAAGTTAAAATCTTGGGCGCTTAGCGTTTGATCGTTTTGAGAAGCGCGCTATATGAGTCAACGGTGTAGGCGAAAATATGACAGACCACGATCTGAACCGTGATTTCTATGTTGACATCGCTTTTGTAACAAACTCTGTTTTAATTCATTTTATTAACTGATCTTGAGCGCTTAAAGCCGCATAGCGCTAAAACTTTCCATTTTTAAATATTTTTTTACGGATATTTCATCCGGCACTTACAACCTTAAAAATTACAAAGTTTCAGCTAAATCCACCGAAAGCCATTTTCCCATGCATTTAGTGCGGGGTCCTTTCAAGGATCAATTAATGGACCATTTTTAGAGAGCGGCTGGACTAAAAAGCTTGGCAGAGATTTTTGTTGACAAAAAATAAGTGGTTCCATAGCTCACTTAGAAAGTGCTCGCAATAAATTTAGCTTTATAGGCTCAGGTTATGTAGTTTAGCTAGGGTTCGATTCACCAGCGGGTGTGATTTTTTAAAGCGTTTAAGTGTATGAATATGTTTGTAAGTGGACGTGCATGCAATTTACAGATTTAAAATCTATAAGAAAATCTATCTAATAGATTGATATAAAATCTATCTAATACATTAAGCGCAGTGATACTATATAAAATCACTGTTTTGAAAATGTATCATTATATGTATTACTGTTTCGCAAATCACACATAACGCACACACATATACACATACAATTTGCATTACAGATAAGTCACCTGTGACTCACAAGTTATGTAACGTATTATAGTCTGTTATTTAACAGTTACATGAATATTATATAACCATTAATAGCACAGCCACACAAAAAAAAGTGTGCGGATCTGGTAACAAGACACACGTTTTCCTATGGATTTTGGGGCACTGAATTCAAATTCGGTATCAAAAATCACCCATCGCGTCATGGTTGAGCCATAACTTCAAAAAATGACGAAAAATCATGCACTCAGGCAAACAAATTTCAAAATAATGCCAGTGATGCAAATTTTCACTTCAAAAACATGTCGACAACTGTAGGATCAACCCTTGACTGATATCAATTTATTTAACATAATTTTACCCAACAGAACCTGACCTCACCTAACCTGAATTAACATGAATTTATTGAACTCGAGCCTAACCTAGAAATAAATCTAACCAAGCCTAACCATACCTAACCTCACGAAACACAATTAAACTGATTGTGTTGTCCCGTTGTGTTTGCGGTATCATTTCATTCAGCTTCGGCTTAACCTACATAGAGGTTTAACCTATCCTAACCTAACAAAAGCTGACCTAACCTAACCGATTACGCTGGCAACCCTGTTCTTGCGTACTTTCATATTTTGACATTAATAGCAGTAAGTGTCTGGAGTTTCGTAACCGGCAACTCCAGAATATTGTTGCAAAAATGATAAGAAACTACAAAAAGTTAGGCTGCTTTATGAATTTGAAACTTCACATTCTAGATTCCCATCTGGATAAGTTTCCAGAAATGTTAGTGATTTCAGCGAAGAACATGGGGAACGTTTTCATAAGAACATAAAAGTGATGGAACAACGATATCAGGGTAGATGGGACGAGGTCATGATGGCTGATTTTTTCTGGATGTTGGAAAAGGAAACGAATCTAGGTCTTAAACGTAAGCGTAACCCTTTTCATTATTCCTTCGAAGAAAAAAGGACATGTTCTAGCAGGCAGAAAATAGACTGAAGTAGGTCTATAAATCAATTTAATTACGATAAAAAGCAAGATAAAATGTAAACACGAAAGATAGTATAAATATATCCCTTAAGTCTAAGAAAAGCAGAGAGAAAAAATTTTTGAATAAAATTCTTATTCATTTGCATATTTAAGTTACAGTTCTACATTTTAATTGATACAAACATTGTCAGGTTAATTGAAATGGGGTCAATTCTACTTGTAGTTCTAAGTTTCTTCAAAGGAGTAGTGTGCGTCTAAATTTTTAACCACCTGTAGTACAATGAAATTAATTTTATTGTGTTACAACAGGAACACTTAAGTTAAGTTGTGTTGCGTTAAGCAAAATTTCGTTAGGTTCTGTTAAGCTAGATTCATTTGTAGGTTACGATCGAGTTAACCTATTAAATATAGCACACATTTAAGACTGAGAACCGTACGCTTACATAGCTACACGTGTGGTTGAATTTCATTCGGCTAGGTTAGTTTAGGTCAGGTTTTGTTTCGTTAGGATAGGTTAAACCTCTATGTAGGTTAAGCCGAAACTGAATGAAACGGTACCGCAAACACACCGGGACAACACAATGAGTTTAATTGTGTTACGTGAAGTTAAGTTAGGTGAAGTTAGGTTAGGTCAGGTTTTTTTAGGTTAGGATAGGTTTGACCTCTTTGCAGGTTAAGCCCTAGCTGATTCAAACGGTACCGCAAACACAACGGGACAACACAATCAGTTTAATTGTGTTTCGTGAGGTTAGGTTAGGTTAGGCTAGGTTTGATTTATTTCTAGATTAGGCTCGAGTTGACCCATTCGATGTAGCACACATTAACTACTGGGAAAATATGCTTCCAGAGCTTTACGTGTAGTTCAATAAATTTCTGTTAACTCAGGTTAGGAGAGGTCAGGTTCTGTTGGGTAAAGTTATGTTAAATAAGTTGATATCAGGCAGGGGTTGATCTTTCACAGTTGTCGACAGGTTTTTGAAGTCAAAATTTGCATCACTGGCATTATTTTGAAATTTATTTTCCTCAGTGCATGATTTTTCGTCATTTTTTGAGATTATGGCTCAACCGTGACGTGATGGGTGATTTTTGATACCAAATTTGAATTCAGCGCCCCAAAATCCATAGGAATACGTGTGCCTTGTTACCAGGTCCGCACACTTTTTTTGTGGGGTTGTGTAGTTTAAGATGTTAATTTTGTTTGTCTCCTTGGTCAGAATCAATATTATTAAAATATTGACTAATTTTTAAAATTGTGAAAAAACGCTCTCTAGCTCCGCTGGGATATGAGCCCAGGTCCTTCAGATTGCTGGTCTGATGCTCTACCAACTGAGCTACTGAGAGACGAGAACACTTGCCTCACAATCTCCTTACAAGCAGAATGTCAACGTCATTCCTTAGACCAGCGGAGCAATAGAGCGTTTTTTTCACAATCTTAAAAATTAATCAATATTTTAGTAATATTGAACTTATTGAGTAAGATAAATATTTCTTTCAAAAAATAATTAGATTTCAACGAATCTAGACTAGTTAAGTACAATTTTCATGATACTAAGAAATAGGATTCAAGTAAATGAATTTACATAGTTCCAAAAACTATTTTTTTAGTGTATAATGAAAATATTTCAGATTTCCGAATGATGTGAAACAAAATAAGTGTCACTAAAACGAAATAATGTAACTTGTCGTACGTTCTACAATCACTGTCTCGCTCGCTGTCGGTCTTTTCTAAATTTCAGTTTAGGGATTCCACACAGTCAATATTTAAACCCAAATAATGACGAAAATTAAAGCCTATATGCGCTGCTTAGTTCAAGAGTGTAAAGATAAAGGTGGAATGGCTTCCGTTAAGATTACTGATTGGAGCATGGGCGGAATTATATATACAATATATGCATATACATAAATACATAAATACATAAATATAAGTTTACCTTTGGTACTATAACTCCAGCTTCACCTTGAATGGGTTCTACCATGAAGGCACAAACTGTAGGGTCTGCAAGTGTTTTCTCCAACGAATGAAGATCGTCATATGGTATTACATGAAAACCAGGCATAAAAGGGCCGAATTCATTATAACTTAAAGGATCAGTACTCGATGATACAGCGCTCAATGTTCTTCCCCAAAAATTGCCTTCAGCAAAAATAATCTTAGCCTGATTTTTAGGAATTCCTTTTTTTTTATATCCCCATTTACGAGCCAGTTTGCAAGCAGTCTCTCCACCTTCAACTCCAGTATTCATTGGTAACCATTTATCGTACCTATAAAAAACCATTTTTCTTGAGCCACCTTATAAGAAAAAGAATATTACGGTATACTCATACCCCGATTCTGTGAGCTCTGATTTTTGCTGACTTCACTCTAAAGGGGATTTATTAGATCGGCTAAACGGGATTCCATTTATAGCTGCAATTTAAAATATTTTTTGTTGTTGTTTTTTTGAATACGGCATCTAAATGTTGTTCTATTTTGCTGACCAGCCCCGTTTTTTGGGAAAATGTTTATATTTTGTTTAATAATAAAAAAAAAGAACAATAGAGAAAAATTACAGTGACATTCAAAATGGATTCTCGCAGCATTCTCAGAGCATTCTGATCGACCCTCGTGAAACTCAAGAGGCAACCACACCGGGGCGCGTAGAATGGCCCGTCGAATTCCTCGTGAATAATGACTTTTGCATTGTTATGAGATGCAGATCACTTAAAAAACTCAATGTATGGAAGCATGGATTGATTCAATTTTCATTAGCAAAATTATTTTATTCATATAATTAGAAGGAGGTGAAAACAAGATTCATGAAAATCGGTTCATATTTACAGAAGAATAGAAATATTAAAGTGCACATTAAAGTATAGTCAGATACTTCGTAGCATTTCGAATCATGCAAAATGAATTATCCTTTCATTGACATAAGATTCATGCCGTCTACGAAAACTAACACTTGAAAGGATGACTGGATTCAGTTTTAATGACCAGAATTAGTTTTCTTAATATAATTGGAAGAAAGAGAAAAAAATATTCATCAAAAACGGTTCATAATTGCAGTAAGAATAAAAGCGTTAAAGTCCTTGCAAAAGTGTAGCTTTGGCGACCATACCGTGATTTCGTAAGTACTCTTCTAGATTAAACATGAAAAGTGCAAAAAGGAGAGAACTAAGAATCTCACCTTGAAGCACCCCACATTTTACCTTTACGGACGAAGTCAGACCCTCGGAAGAGCAAATAAACATGCTAGCGTTATCATAGAGATTTTTATAATTCGTATAAGTATAGTGGACATGCCTATCCTTAGAAGTTTGCTCCATAGGTGAAAGTGGTTTACTGAGTCAAAAGCCTTTTTGAAATCTATATAAAAAGCAAAAATTCGACGCTTTGGGATAGACAAATGGATTTGAATTAGAGAAGTTAGGGTATAAGTATGATCAACACAACTTCTTCTAGGCCTGAAGACGGCCTCATTTTCTGGGAGAATATTTACCTTGTTGACCTACGCAGTCAATCTCATCAACAGGATCAAAGAAAAGATCTTAATAATAGTATTTATAAGCGCAATTCCCCGGTAATTATGAGGGTCAGATTTATAATCGTTTTTATACAACATAAATGCATGTATTTTGGCCCAGCTAGCTGGGACTCTTTCCTTAGCCCAGATCCCGTTGAAGAGGCGCCCTAAGAACTTTACCCAATTTTCTTGAAGGTTTTTGAAAAATTCGTTGGAATCCCATCCTCGCCCGGCGCTTTGTTGTATTTGCATTTCAATGAAGAGGCTTTAATTTCATCAATCAAGATATGATAGTCCAATAAAGGGTGTTTGTTTACAATCCACTGTATGCAAGTGGGAGCCACAATCGGATAGAGAGAAAAAAGAAGGTCTTGCCATGCATGCATGCTTATATTGTTAGTCGAAGGAGACCAGAATCTAAATCTATTGACCGCTGCTCAGAAATCCTTAGGATTATTACAAGCCGCTAGTGAATTGAGCAGTGCATATTCGTATGGCCTCTTCTTGGACCTACTTACCTTTTAAAGACATTTAAAGATTGTCTAAGCCTACGGCGCGTGACTCTACATTCTTTATCATCCCAAGGTATTTTTCCTGGAGTGTGCCATTTAGACTTTGCGAGTAAATTCAACTTTTCGGCAACAGAAGAGATTGGGACAGTTAAATTATTATTTAGAGTATTTATTTCGCCATTGGAGTACGCAGAATTCTCAGAAATAGATATTTCATGTATATAGTCACATTTGCGGTTTTCATTCTGAATGATTCTATTGTATAATAAAAATGAGTCTCTATTTATGCTTGTGCCCATCTGTATGAAATACGAAATGTCAACGCGAACCGAAAGATGGTCGGATGACGTAGGCAATTGAAGTGCTTCAAAATTAGAAATCAGGTGTATTACACCAATATTGCACGCAACAAGATCGTTAACACTCATACCCTGAAATCCAAGAAAAGTATAATTTCCGGGAAAATCTTTAGGAAATCTCCCATTTAATATCTTTAGCTCATGATTCTCAAAGATTTGAACAAGAACCTATACCCTTGCGTTGACTTCAGAGTACCATGATCTTCGCTTATATGATGCTGCAGAATTTTCGGGGAGGAATAACCCTGCCAGGTCATTTAGGTTGCCGATGCAAGCATTAAAATCGCCTCCTTAAAACATTGGTAAACCTGGATAACCCGATATAACCCGAGAAAGGTTGTCCTCAAAAGTCTGCTCGAACAGTTTAGCATCCATGGATGGTTTAAGATAAACATTACCCACAATAAATTGAAATATCCTCCGCCAACATTTAGCAACAATACATGTAGGAGAAATTAATAAAATTTCAAAGTCAAATTCATCTTTGTTTATAAAAATTTCCAAAAACCCCACTAGGGCGGTTGACTCTAGCAGAACAGGGCTGATGGTCCTCAAGCCTAATACTACTACCCTTGAGAAACACGTTAATATCCGCATTTTTTAGCTTGGTCGCAGTGTGGTACAGGGCTTTCCGCTCTTGCCTTCCTTACTGCCTTGCGTCCTCCCCAGGCGATAAATGGTGTCGATGTTCGACTCATTCAATGACAGACCAGCGCTGGTGAGAATATTGAGAACGAATGAGAATAGGTCCATGTTAGATTCCTCATCGTCCGATAGGTTGTGAATCAAAACCTTGCATGAGCGGACTTGTCGCTGAAGAAAGTCAACCTGTCGCTTCAGTGAACCACACTTTTCTTCTAATTCCTGATAACTTTCTTTCAGCTTTTTATACCGTGCTTTGGATGCGCCAAATTCGATCGTTAGAGCATCAAAATCGGACTTCAATTGAGTTGTGTCAGTTTTAAGAAGTTTGACGTGCTTTTTGGTTTCGTCTGTGTCGGCCTTGATAGAGTTTAAAAGTTTCAGCACATTTGAATCACCACTCATTTTTGTAAATAGTAGCTACTTTCAAAGTTGAAGATAAGAGCGATAGATAATAGCTGTCATTTCTCACACACACACACGAAAACAGCGCGCTCAGCCTGAACAAATCACGCACACTATCTGAGGGGCATCGCGAAATTTATTAAGATTTCTGTTGAAGACCACAAGTTCTTCACACAAAACAATTCAGAATTCTGACAGAAAATCACAGAAACACGAACAAAAACTCATCCCAAAAGGTGTAGCAGCAAAAAACGAGCGCGATAATAGCCAAAGAAAAAATTTAGCACTTGAGACCCTAAGTCAAATCAAGAAATTAATACGCAGCATGAGAGACACGTGTTGCTCACACCGGCACCTTATTGCAACTCACATCTTACAATTTTAGACAGGTGCATGCATGTGTGCATGCGTGTGTAAGCATTGATGTCCGACAGCGCTTCAAAAAAAAAAATAGAATAACTTTGACAGATTTTTTAAAGTATCATTTGTATTTGTATTTATTTATGAAAAGTTCCTTGGGCTAAATATCCTTCTAACAAAAATTTATGTGGAAACTATATAAAGATAAAGAAGATATATCTCCGATGAAAGTGAGAGGATTAATTATCAGAATATGCTGTTTCTTTTCAATTTAAATATTTCACTGAAACCTGGATTCGAACTTGGAAACTCGAAAAGTGATATTTACCGAATATAAAGGTGTCGAAATCTGAGATTCAAGGATGCTGTACATCTCTCAAATACATACATTTTAAAAATTTTTTCCGCTTATATATAGATAGATTATTTTCCACTAATACTTTTAACCCCATTTTTTATTTAATTTTATTTCAATGTTCATCATTTGAAATTAAAGTGCACAAGATTAAAATGATAATTTTTATCGACAGAAGCCAGTATGGTCTTCAAGGCTTCCATTTTTACTGCAATTATTAACCGATTTTGATGAATTTTTGTTTCTCTTTCTTCCAATTATAGGAGGAAAACTAATTCTGGCAATTAAAACTGAATCCAGTTTTCCTTTAAAGTGTTAGATTTCGTAAACGGCATGAATCTCATGTCAATCAAAGGATAATTCATTCTGCACGATTCGAAACGCTACCACGTATCTGAATATACTTTAGTGTGCACTTTGAAATTTATATTATTACTGCAAATATTAACCGATTTTCATTAATCTTGTTTGCACTTCCTTCGAACGCGCTCCAGGGTGCCTAACTCTTGAGTTTCACGAGGGTCGATGAGAATGCTGCAAGAATCCACATTGAGTGTCACTGCTTTTTTATCTATTAGTCTCCTCTTTTTTTAATTAATTAACAAAATATAAACATTTTTTTCAAAAAACCGGGGCTGGTCAGCAAAATAGATCAACATTTAGATGCCGTATACAAAAAATCAGCAAAAGATATTCAAAATGGCGGCTTTAAAATGGAATCCCGTTTTCCTAGTGTAATCAATCCCCTTACCTGGTTTTGTCACCCCCTCTAAGCGTATCTTGACGACCAGTACGCTCGAATAGACAGTGCCGTATCAGAAATTTTGTACGTCCTGACTTTCTAAGCGCTACTGCGCGATACTGTTCCAAGGTTAGACTCTACCAAATGCGGTTAGTGAAAATTGAGTTTTTTGTTGTTTTCAATGGGGTGATTTCATACTTTTAAATATTTTTTTTTCATATTTAATTAAAATGGCACTCACAAATGAACGTTACTTCTGAATTAAAGTTTCTGTAAAAATTAATTTGAACTTCTTTAACTTTAAAAAGTATATTTTTTATATTTTTGCGGGAAAATATAATTGGAAATTGTAAATATATTGTAAATATAATTGGATTGTCGAAAGTAATTAAGCCTGTGTAGCGCAAATATCCAGTTTGTAGGGGAATCAATATGGCTGCTATCTGTTGCAAGCTTGCAAGTGTAAACAATAAACATAACCTATTATTATATTTAGATATTTATTATTGTAAATGTGTTTTAAAAGTATAAAAGAATGGCTTAAAAGGTATTCAAAATGGATAAAATTGTACTTAAACCAGGATTTGTAAAGTGCGAAAGGGCGAATGTGCCAAAAGTTAACATATGGATGGTGCAGGAAATTTTAATGTGGAAAGCGCAAATTATTTTGATAACGTATGAATATACTATTATAATATATCATTAGGAATTAAATGTTCAAAAATACATATTGTTTATTTCACTTCCTCTAAAGTCTATAATCTTCAAAAAATCACAATTATCAAATTTTAAACCGTTGCATTGAATCTGCTGTTTTAGTTTCTATAATTTCGGCTTCAGATTCAGTACAAAAAATTTCGAAAACACTTGAGTACAAAGTTTCGTTCAATTTGAACAAAAATTTCAAATTTAAAAATTACTTATCGCCTATTTTATATTTAGTGCAGACATCAAGTTCCAAAAATCGTGTTTGCGTAGACTGACCCATCCCATTACATTTTAGAGCAGAATGTTCCCGAGTTATAGTCCTTCGAAAATCCGGATTTTTGGAAAAAGAGGGGAAAAAACATCATTCTGAAGTTTGTATCTGTACTTTCGAATCTATTAATTTACAAAAAAAAAAAAGATTTTTGGACCTCCCTAGCGATCTGGTGAAAAAAAATAAGAATATGTTACAGATGTCAAATTACTCGCCATTGAAAATCAAAATGAGCATCGCCTTTCGTTTCTCAAAAATTTCAAAAAATTTCCCCTAATTAGGGGCTCACAAGATGAGTAATTTGATATCAGTTACATATTTTTATGTAGCATAATTCTAGCGCCAAAGGGTCATAAGTTATAGCCTCACAAAGTTGACTGCTTTTGACCTATTTATCAGGGCAAACTATTCGCGTTCAGTTTTATCGAAATACTTCACATCCTCGTGAAACTACATAAGTGGTACACGAGAAAAAGTTGCAGAACGGGAAATTCTGCGTAAATCTAAAAAAATGTAATCTTCTAGTCTTCACAGATCCAGAGTTATGACTTTTTAAGGAAACATAATTTTTTTGCTATTTTGAGCATTTATAGTCATTAAAGTTTTTTCAAAACTACCCGTTTCGTGCATATACTACATCAAAACACCCGAAAAATAAATGATAATGATAAATGAGCTTTATAAAAATCTTCTAATACTCTACCTCTAGGGTGGTGTGCAAAAGAGTTAATTTAAAAAAATAACCGTTCAATTTTTGGCATTATTAACATAAAATAATACAGCGTTATTAAACTGATCCCTTTAATAGAATTTTTTATCAATGATAAATAAACAATGTGAAATCGGTTAATTTTTATTTTTTCCATTTATTTACGAAAACAGATATTCTAGTAGTAAGTTTCCCAAAGTAAACATATAACATATGCACAGAATTGATAGAGTAAGGCATATTATTTAAACAACTGTTGAACAATCAATTGTTTTTCAACAAAAAAGGAGAAAATGTGAACTTGTAATAAAGAAAAAATGCATGCATGACACCAACATGCTCAAATACGGTCGAGGCACATTTTCCAGTACATACAGAGCCTTCCGAATGGAAAGGTTCCAAGTTTCATGGTCATAACTCGTGACCTATATGAGCTAACACATTGTACTTTTATTTTTTATTTTATACAGAATTTACTCCTCTTTAATTAATTTACTTGACGTTTTTCTATAGGATATGCATGAAACGAGCAGTTCAAACAAAATTTTTATGACCCTAGCTAACTCAAAATACAAAAAATTATGTTTCTTTAAAGACTAATGACTCTTGATCTATGAAGACTTGAGGATTATTTTTTTTTAGATTTATTTAGAATTTTCTACCATGAAACTTTTTCTTTTGCACCACTCATTAAGGCTTCAAGGAGAAATGAAGTATTTTGAAAAAAATGAACACGAGTAATTTACCCTGAAAATAGGCCAAAAGTGGTCATTTTTGTGAGGCTATAACTTATGACATATTGGCAATAGATCATTGCATTTTATTAAAATTACTCGAAATTGTGTCTATTTTAATTTAACTCTGAAAAATTATTTTGTATAATGAACATGTTTCAAAGTACAGATACAAGCTTAAGAATTGGGGGTTTTCGCCTATTTTTTCCAAAAAATCCGGGGTCTTTGAAGGAGCATAACTCGGCACCTATTGAAGGTGGGTTTTTTTTCCTTCAAATTTTTCAGAATTTCCGCTAGTTTAATTTAAGTATTGCACATTTTGCACTAAAATGCATTAGGACGGGTCAGTCTTTCCGAGACGCACGGGTGTCATTTTTAGAAAACTTAGAATTTGAATAAGGACCACTTTATAAGCCGTTTAGTAAAAAAGCGCACATTACGTACTCAATACGGTGTGAATGTACTATATGCCTGAATTATATTATAGATTTTGTAGTTTTAATCTCATAATTATGTTCAATAATCTTTAAAAATCCTCGATACGAAGTATTATGATATTTTATCGAAAATGTCATACTTGGAAATACATGCCAAGCTTATGGTTAAATGCATTTTCTTTCTTACACTTTTCATATAATTTTCAAGTTTCCCGTTACGATGCACATACTTTTTCTATTAAGAAATCGTCAAAGTTCCATTTTGCCATGAACAGAATCAACTATGTGTATCCTACTTTAATTGTCTGCTAGCGCATTTTATAAATATAATTATATAAAGCTTGTTACGTACGCAAAAAGTCGTGTAATATATTCTTCAAATTCTCCTAGAGCATCTGAGTAAAATGCCCGAGACGTCAATGTTAGAATTTTTGCTTGATCCACAAATGCTTGAAATATCCTTGGATGACAATGACCCTGATTAACTGCAGAATAGGCACTAAGGAAATCAAAATAACGATTGCCTTCCATATCCCACATGAAAACACCCTCAGCTTTGCAGATTGCAACAGGTAATGGGTGATAATTGTGAGCACCATATTTATGTTCTCTATCGAAAACTTCTTGTGAGGTTATACTTCGGTTAAACTTTAGTTTTTGCTGCCAATTTATTTTTGAAATTTCTCTGGAATGACCGAAAACCACATTAAATCGAACAGGTAATCGTATAATATGCTCCATAACGTGTCAGAGATTATAGAGGTCCTAAAACAGAAACAAATAGTTAATTATATTATTCTCAAGTACTAGCCACATCCGGTTAAACAAATGAACATCTTTCCTAAATGCATCTCACTGTTTAAGTTTATTCCCATGCCCTGTTGACCACAGATACAAAAGTGGAATAAGGTTCGTATACTTTCTAATCATTACTATGTGTTATTTTTAGATTTCACGCGCTTTTGCATCTAAAAACTGTAATATAATTTACGGTAACTTCCAAAAACGATGTGCTGTGTATTTTGCTTTGAGCAAACCTTACATAAGTGCAGTTATAAGTAAGATATTTTTGCTGTGTGCGGAATAACTTGGATATGCTACAGTGTATTCTTATTGTATACTAGCAGTATCATTTCCTTAAATTGCTAAAAAACCTCAATAAAAATAGCAAGATGAACATTTATGTTGTTGAAATAATGATTCTAGTTAAAATATCTGTTAAAAGGTCACACATTTAATGCAATAGTTTCTTTTTAACGTTAAAAGTTTCAAAAAGTATAATACCTGTCAATAACGTCTGCTGACGGCGATTTTAAGCGCATCGATAATCACAAAAGTAGAATATGCTACTTACATACGGTCCGTGACCTTCTAACGGCAATTTTAACGTAGAATCCTAATTTTAACTATTTAAATTTTCATCATGTTGTGTGCCTTAAACTTATTTTCTTTGGGTAACATATCGGTGGGATATACAACTTATCTCGCAGGGTGGCGTGGGTATATTCAAGTAGGTCCTAGGGATTATGCGAATAATATCCTACAGAGCGGAAATTTCGATATCCTTGAAATGTGACAAGAATATCTAAAAATATCCTAAAGATATTCTATTAATGTACCAATTTTATATACAAAGGATGTCTCCAAGATATACCAACTCTATAATTTAGTATATTCCTGGAAATTCAGTTATATCTACGGCTAAATATAGGTATATTTAATTGTATCATGCAATAACTCATTATTTAACAATATTAGGTATTTTACCGGAGATGTTGTACAAATTATAACATTATACAGTACAATAATAGTAAAGATCCCACTAAACTCACTTCTAGATGAATTCCATCATGGCTATTAGTGTCCAAAAGCTGTCGCGTATTATTAAGTCACGCTTCAACAAAAGTCAACAATTTATCAAATATTCATGCCGGATTATAATTTACTCTCATTGCTTTTTTATTATTAAAACTGACTTTGCCGTTATTCTAATAGTGAAAAGTGCGATCTCTCAGCTGCGCAATTTACAGATTACGGATACACAATGGTGCCAGAACGCGGATATCTCCGTCAAACGTAGCATGCGGGGGGCGTTGCCTATTTAAATGCCAATGGAAAGTTGGCGGGAAATTTTAAATACAGTGTAACGTTCCGTTTTCTTCTACCAGTGTGTTGTTTCTCCGGATGCTTCAGTCTGGCCAGGGTTTCGGATTTGGGACAGGTTTTACAAATAAACGGAACAAACGGTTCATATGCTGACAAAAGAAAACAAAATATACTCTTACTATAAATTATATTACTAAGTAAACCTAACGTGGGAATGTGTCCTGTTAAAGTGTGTGTGTGGGATGCGTGTGTGTGTGAGAGTGGGTGTGTGTTGCCGCCGATAATCTTAAATGTTATAATAGCTGTGTTTGTGGTTGACAGGTTTGCGTGTGATGTCGAGTGTGTTTTGCGCAAGCAGAAAGCGGTGAGAATGATAAAGTCGTAGTGACGAATACGGAAGGAATAGAAGAAAGCGGGTGCGCTGACATGCTCAGGCCAGTCCCTGGAAAACAAAGGTTTAATGAAGTGGTGAGCAGACGGATTTACCGGTGTGCGGGTTAGTCGTAAGGTGCGCGTGACGGAGTAGAAGCGGTAAGCGTTCGGAATCGACTGTATGCGACGGTGACAAGGTGCGCGTTTCGAGGGATAGGGGATGCCTGGTGTGGTATGGTATGTGCGTACCGGTCGGTATTTTCGGTGTGGTCAGTCCCTCGAGGCGGTCTGGTCGGTGTCAGAAAACGAGAGGTAGTTGCTTGTCGACCCAGGCTTTCATCTTCTGGAACCGTCTCTCCCAGGAAAACAGGTACGGTGCGGTGCGAAGAAAGAGAGGGGGAACGGAAAAGCCCTGGTGGCCGCAAGCCGTGCGTGACGTAGAGGACGGTCGTCGGGAAGCTTGGTGGTGTCCAAGACGTGCGTGACGGCTGGTCGTGTTGGTCAGTCAGGTCAGTCCGGGCAGTCAGCTCGGTGTCAGGAGTAAGGACGTGGGGTTGCTTCTAGACACGCGGTAAATTGAACGTAGTCAGGATACTTCTTTGCTCGATAGGCGACTATAGTTGCGCCAGGTAGTCGCATATCAAGCGGTCTCTTAAAAGCTGGAGCAGGACGAGGCACTGGTGCGTTGCCGCGATTAGACCGGTCAGGGGCACCTGATGCCGGCATACTCTTACCTCTCAGGATGGCCACAGGGGCACCCGTCGACAATGGAGGGAGTCGATTATGAGAGCAGGGGGACTGGCTTCGGTCCAGGTACGGTAGGTCGTAAAACGAAGGAACTCTTTGCCCGATATACGGCCCTAGTTGCGCCAGGTGGTTGCATGTCGGATGGACTTCACTAAGAGTTGATACAGGAGATACCGAGGTGGTCACGATTCGCCTCGACCTTTAGACACAATGCGGGTTGTTCAGTCATGCGTGCTCTGTAGGTCCCGGTCACTCTACTATAGGCTCTCCAGGTGATAGAGAGACCAGTCAGCTCGCCGAGCGCAGGCAGAACGGTAGAGCCGGCCTGTCGCCCCCGACGAACTGCCTGTTTTTCTGTCCGCATGTCCTTTTTATTGACTCGTAGCCGGTGATCTGTTGGGGCGCGTAGGCGCACTGTCGGGTCTCGTGAAAACGGGGATAGTGAGTTTAGTGTCCGTCCATACATCCAAAGGTACATACATACACTGAAAAATATACATACATCTGAAAAATTGCACCCGCTTCCAGCCAAATCGCGGTAAAATTTCAGCTACAACCACGTCTCACAACCGCGAGATAGGTGGTTATAGTCTGTAAAGGAATCAATACGACGATCCAGCAAAAGCCTCGTGCACCCTAAGAACACGGAGCGACCCAAGGACGACCGCCTTCTGCATTTTTCCCGCAAGTGTTCTAGAATATTGTTGACACGCAGGGATGCTTTTTAGGCTATTAACAAGTGAAAGCTTGGCACCTCCAAGAGCGCCGATGATAAGGACGATCAGTTTGACAGAATATTCCGAGTAGAATCGTCGAAACTCCCTTATAAGGTCTCGATACCTCTCTTACTTTTCATTCTCCTTTGCTATGATGTTTTCGTCAGCTGGTGCCGAAAATTCGATAACGAACATGGTTCGCTTCTCAAAGTCAAGAAGAACCATGTCAGGCCTCGAGTGAGAAACAGAAACAATTGTCGAGAATATAAAGTTCCAGTATATGCGACACTTCCCATTCTCGACAATTGACTCAATTTCCCTAGGAGCATTTAGAGGAGCGATATTAAGGTGAATGCCGTGGGAGTGACAGAGATGGTAATAAAGCACTCTTAGTACCGCATTGGGCCTTTGAATGTAGGTCGTTCCCGCGTGAGTTGGACAATTAGATAGTATGTGAGCTAAATGCTCGGGGTGTTCATGGCACGCCCTGCAGCTATCATCGGGAATGTCTTGGCTCAAAATGTGGCGTCGGTATGTTAAGGTGG